>NW_027555958.1:74856210-75093710 GCF_003287225.1 Phascolarctos cinereus | reverse complement strand
TCCACTACCCTGGAGCCCATCTTTTCTCTTATGGACTTTTTGTATTCAGGCATTATAGACATTGTAATTATTCAATTCAATAAACGTTTATTAAGCACCTACTACGAGCCAGGCTGCTAAGTGACACAGTGGATAGAGTGCTGAGCCTGTGTCAGGAAGACTCATTTTCCCAAGTCCAAATCTGACCTCAGGCACTTATTAGCTATGTGACCCTGGGTAAGTCACTTAACCCTGTTTGCCTCAGTTTCCTCATCTGTAAAATGAGCTGGAGAAGGAAATGGCAAACCACTCCAGGATCTTTGCTAAAAAACCCCGCAAGCCCCAAAAGGGCTCATGAAGAGTCAGACATGACTGCAATGACTGAACAGCAAAAACAACAGTGAAGAAGCCCACTCTGCCAATGCTGATCAGTCTACCCTGTGATTTATAGTTTTAGAGGATTTGCTGCAGGTCACCTAGAGGTTATATGACTTCCCAAGGCCACAAAGCCAGTGTGTTTCAGGGGCAGGACTCTGCATCGAGACAGACTTTCTATATGCTACACCATGTTGTTTCTTAATAATGTGTAATATCAAGACAGAGCTAAGAGAAAAAGCAGGACTGTCAGCTGAAGACCCTTTTCTAATTCTTCTTCCTAACATGTAAAATGTCATTTGAGATTTACAGAGCTTATCTGAGTAGGGCTAACTCTGGAAACGTTTTTAAAGGAGTCAAAGTTTGCCCATTCCCACCTCCCATTTCAACCCCTCCTTCCTCTTTCTGAAGACTCTGAGCCCTTCTCTGTCCTCCCCGCCTTCCCCCCTTCCCCTATTCCACAGTTACCTATCCTGTGTCCCATTCCCCAAGGCCTTATTTTAAACTAGCTGTCACTGTTGAAAAAGGTTGCTTCGTGACCTCTCTGGGCCTCAGTTTCATCATCTGTCAGGTGATGAGGTTGCAACTGGCTGAACTCCAATCTCTAAGGTCCCTTTCAGCTCTAACGTTCAATTCTGATTTTAGCCAAGATGAGAGCTAATAATGATTTAAGGGGTTCCCCGCTCTTAAAGATATATTAACATTTTAAAGGAGGACATTTGGGGAGTCTCCAAACCCCAAAGAAATGACTAGTGACTGTTAGGAATTTGAGGTACTTTGGCAGATCAGTAAGAGAAAATTTTTTGAAAGGTATGTCTTCCCAGGGTTTTTCAAATCTCCATCTAGGTGATGGCTTAATCTGCCTCCTGACCTGCCTTTAATGTAAGCCCTGGAGCTCTGGACATAATGGCTAAACTGCCTTTTGTGCACTGTTATTTTTCCTTTGACACCTGGCTTCCTCATTTAAATTTTTTTTTCTTTGTACAGTCCTGGGAAAAGTCTAAGAAGGTATTACTTAGAAATTTGGGAGGGGGTGGGGCAGAGATAAAGTGGTTTTCATTTTGAGAACTAGATTTGGAGTCAGCAGATCTGGGTTTGAATCCTGGCTAATAATAGCTGATAATAATAGGTAGAATTTATATAGTGCCTACTGTAAAGTGCTAAGCACTTTAAAATATTATCTTATTTGATCCGTGCAACAGCCCTGGGAGATAGATTATTAACCCTATTTTATAGTTGAGGAAACTGAAGCAGATAGCATGACTTTCCTTGAGTCACGTAACCAGTAAGTATCTGAGGTCACATTTGAACTCAGGTCTTCCTGACTCCAAGTCCAGTGCTCTCTCCACTGTTTCACTCAGCAGCTATAAGCAGCTCTGCCACTTACTAGCTGGATGGCCTTGAGCAAATTATTTCCCTTCTCTGGGGCTTGCTTTCTTATATATAGAACAAGATTGCCAAATTGAATGACCTCTAAAGTCCCTTCCATCTCTAAATCTAGGGGCAGTTAGGTAGTGCTGGGGGTATACAGCACTGGACCTGGAGTCAGGAAGACCTGAATTCAAATCCAGCCTCAGACATTTACAAGCTGTGTGACTTTGGACAAGTTATTTAAAAGAATCATTACCATCTGCCTTAGTTTCCCTAACTGTAAAATGAGGATAATAATAGCACCTACTTTCCAGAGTTGTTATGAAGATCAAATGAGATCCAGAAGAGCATCCTGGACTCTATGGTAATATTTGTATAGGATTTAGTGCAGTACCTGACACATAATAGACACTATATAAATGCCATCATCATCATCATCATCATCATCATTAATACGCTCTAATGATAAAGGATTTTTGCTTCATTATCATGATCATTGAGAATGTCCATCAAATAAAAATATTTAATTGTAGACTGTTAGAGTTGAAAGCAACTTTGGAGATCCTTTAGTCCAACATCCTCATTTTATAGAAAATACTGAGTCCCAAAATGGGGAAGAGACTTGTCCTAGGTACTGGATATTTCCTGAGCATCTGCTACTTGCAGGTCCCTGTGCTGCCAGTCAGTTTAGGTCACACAAAGACAAAAAAGAAACTACTCTATCCAAAAGGAATTTATTATAATCTAGCTGAGTAACATTTGTACAGCGCTTTAACGTTTGCAATGCACTTTGTATACATTATTTCACTGGATATTTACAATACCTATGAATGAGTGAAAGCACCCTTTATACGCGTGGTGAGACAGTCTCTGTCCTCAAGAAGTGTATATTCTGATGGGGGAGATAACACATGTAATCAGGGCAGGGAAAGGAGTTTTGGTTTGAGCAGTGAAGTGCATGATCGGTAGACAGCTACCCAGAACCACGTATCTAGTTGATGATAGCACGACTCAAAACCATGTTCTATTAATGCCACATTGCACTATAGTGTATTGATGCATAATATGTAGACCAGCACCTTGCAGCTTGGTGGCTCAGTGAATAGAGTGATGGGCCTGGAGTCAGGAAGACCTGTGCTCAAATCTGGCCTTGATACTTCCTAGCTGTGTGACCCTGGGCAAATCACCCTCTGTTTGCCTAATCACTGGAGAAGTAAATGGCAAACTACTCCAGTATATTTGCCATGAGAACCCCATCTGGGTCATGATTGTTTGAACACAACTGACTACTAAACAACAATCTTGCCTATAGTAGGCTGTCACTAAATATTTGTTGAATAAGTGATATTGTATTGAATGTGTTCTATCCGAAGTAATAGATACTGTCTTACCCTGCATTATAAATGAAGTATACTAAAATGCAAATTAGATGAGGAAATATTGTAATAGAAGATGGTTTTAATTTCTCCATATGAATTGAAGTTAGAATAAGAGAAAATGGGCTTAAATTGTACTATAAAAGATATTCTTCAACCTGGAATGGGTTATTGGGAGACATCATTCAATCTTCTTTCCTAAAGGACTTTATAAACAGGATAAAATCTCATCTGCCTAGCAAGGGTCTCAGGATCACAGACTTAAGAGTTCAAAGGGACCTTAGAGGTCATCCAGTCTAATTCCTACATTGGAGTAGTCTTGTTAAAGACAGAGGGATAGATAAGATTACCTGTTAAGTTCCTTTCATTTCTTTAATTATATGAGTGAAAGAATGAAGGTAAATTGTGCTATATAGTAATACTTTAGGAGTACTAACTAGGAAGAACCTGGTGCCCCAACATTCCATCTTATGGGGCATAGATACTAAAATCTAGTATGAAGAAACACAGAACATACAACTAGAAAGTAAAGCAAGTCAGCTTTATTGAGAGGACATACTTAAAATATGAAGGTAGTCAGAGAGGATGGTGAAACAGATTAAGTCCACTGGTTATGAATTGGGCATCCTAATGGGGTCCAAGATGGCACAGAGCATTCCAAACCAGCAAAATCTGGTGGTTTTATGTGGTGTTCTCACCTGGTCTAGTAGGACTTGGCATTGGGGCACAGAGTGAGGAGTACGGGCCTGGAAACTGGTGATACTTCATTCCGGGAGGATTGGAGGAAAGAGAGAGACTCTTAGCTGGTTAGTATTCAAACTCCTTTTCTTCCCTGAAAGGGGGCTTTGGACCCTCACTGTAGATCTTCCTCTGACAGGCTAACTCAGGGGTTTTGAACTTCCCTGGGGCCTTTTTGTTTAGCAGGATGGGGAGGTTACAAAGGTCATTACATTCTCCCACCTGAACTGATATTTGAAATCCCATCATTAGAGTTTCATTTCTTTAGTTGATAGTCCCTGTTAAACTGCAAATGCTCCAGGGACAGTGGACAACTGAAGTTGTAATCAGTCATTTGCACTGTGGGGATTTGGAGGAGAGGTGTAGAAAATGCCTAGCTGCTGTTTACAATTATACCCTTCAGGTTAGCCTTGAAAACAAACATTTTCTGACTTTCAGAGATTGGATGAATTTGGAGAGGGTGTTAAGCTCAAATTTTCAGGGACTGTCAATCAATTTCAGACACCAAAACTGTGTGTTCTAGAATGATAGTGGGATAGGGAATGGATTTGTGATTTCAGTCATAAAGGGAACTCCCAGATAGGGAAACTCCCTCTCCCATTGCAGACCTTCACTTTCTCTGTACTTTATAGTTTTACAGAGCTGCTTATAGCATTGAGAAGGTAAATGACTGCCGTGGGATTCAAGCCACTAAGTGTCAGAGGCAAGACCTGAATTCAAGTCTTTCTGATTTTGAGGTTAACCCTCTTTGTTGACCATATCCCTCTGCCTCCCTCCAGCTAGAACAGCAGTAAGGGTCACCTCCCAGTTGTTAGAAGGGAACTCCAGGATTAGCATAGGGGCATGAAAGGCCAGGAAGAAAAGACAAAGCTATTAGGGTGAATAGATAACTTGAGAAAGGCTGACAATTTCTTACAATTTTACTTTTTTTAATGACCACTTTGTTTTTGTCTCTACACATGCACACCTGTATAAAGGACAATTTTAAATGAAATTTAAAATTGCGATGAGTTCTTGGAATCAGAAAATTTTGTTGTACATCTCAGCTCTGACACTTTCTAGTTGTGGGACACTGGGTATGACACTCAACCACTTTTAAGTCTCAGTTTCCTCATCTGTAAAAGGAGTATAATGCTACTTTCACTAGCCAGTGAGGAAATTACTTTATAAACCTTATGTGCTATAGAGGGTATCTCAAAAGTCTTAATGAATTTTAAAGTGGCTTAAAATGGCCCTAAAACTTCTGGGACACCCTCTATAAAGGAATGCAATTGTTATGCTGACAGAATTGCATACCTGTCAGCCAAAGGTCAGGAAAAAGTAGATCAGTTGACAGGATGTTGAATACTGATATAGTCAACTTTGTGTTTTTTCTTTTTTGGAGACGGTGATTCTGATCATTTGTCTCTATCCCTTGCTCAGACAAACAAAAACAAGACAAATAAACAGAAAGAAACATTCATTAATTTAGCTATCCAATACATGAACATTTAAACTGAGTCAATATGTATGCTAGAGATGCTATGAAAGAGAGAGGCAGTGTGCTGTAAAGAAAAGGGTTCCGTATTCAGAGGTTCACATTCCATCTTGGACATTTCCTAGCTATGAGAACTCATCACTACTATAAACCTCAGTTTTCTAGCTGTAGAATAGAATAGTATTTATAACTACTTGGGTTACTATGAGGAGTATACCTTGTAAACATTCCATCATTGTGTAAATGTGAATTGTCATTATTATTATAATGAAAAAGGGGACAAAGAATTGAAAAATGGTAGAAAATAGGCTTTGATCTATGATAAATCAGGAGTTTTTTTTTTTTAACATCGTCCATGGATAGATTCCAGAGGGTCTATCAACTTGCATGGCAAAAATTGTACATCTTTATTTTCACTAACTTTTGGTTTCCTTTGTTATCCTATGTATTTTATTTTATGTATTTAAAAATTTATTCTGAGAAGAGGTCCATAGGCTTCACGTGACTGCCCAAGGGGTCCATGACAAAAGCAAGGGTAAGGACCAAATTTAAAAAAAAATAGTAAACAAAATAATAAAAATAGATAAGGTCTAAATATTCTCATTTCAGACCACTTGTAAAATACACTTTTTTTTTTGCTTACACAATCAGGGTTAAGTGACTTGCGCAGAGGCACACAGCTAGTAAGTGTCAAGTGTCTGAGGCCAGATTTGAACTCGACTCCAAGGCCAGAGCTCTATCCACCTAGCTGCCACATTTTTTTTTTTTTGCTTCACTCTTTTAAATGGTATACAGGGTTAGAATTTGATACCTCCTAGCTATGTAGTAACCTCTCTGAGCCTTACTTTCCTAATTTATAAGGTGGGATCATCACATATTATTATTAGCTGCTGCATTATAGGGTTGTGGTGAGGCTCAGTTCTCATGCCCCCTCCTCCCTGAGGCATGACTACTGCCTTTCCCTTTCATATCATCTCTGATATAGGTGTTGACTTGGTTTAAATGTCCATTTGTTGAATAGTTGAATTAATGAATTTTTTTTTTCCTGACTAGCCATTCCCCCTTGTCACCATTGTTCCCTGCGCCCCCTGAAATTGCTTTGCCAATATTTTGTATTTTCCCTTTCTCTGCATGAACATGTCTCTACCTCCCCTGTCTGACCACGTAAACTCCTTGAGGGATGTTCCCTTACTATCTTTGTATCTGTAGTGCCTGGCACAGAATACATGATTAATGAGTGGCTGTCAAATTTAGTTAAATTGGCTTCTATTTGTGAAACGCTTTGTGGACCCTAAAGCTGTAATATGTTATTATATAGCTGTATTATTTTTGTTTTTGCTCAAGTTGCTTTGAATGATTCCAGCCCCATGGAGTTCAAAGGTAGGTTGATGCATACTTCACTTGTAAGTTGAGAATTTCAAAATGGGAATAAAGGCAGATTTTAAAGCTTCCATTTTAGGTGACTTGTAAAGAGCTGGAATTTACTCTCCTGCCCCCTTCCGCCCTGCCCCCACCCCCTTCTTCCTGTTAGAAGGTCTTGCACAGCCAAGGCTCTTGCGATTTTTCTTTTTGGTGACGGAATGTTGAATTGTGCTTTAGGCTTGTTTATTCCCTTTTCTCCGCATGTGTACGTTGCTGGGTTTCATGCTCTTGTTGAATGGAATCACTGCATCTTATTCAGCTTCCAAACAAATTCTTTATTCTTTACATTTCTTCTTTCCCCTCTAAACCTTAGAGGGACCTGCTTGAGTTGTTCTCTGCCTTTCATAACCTGTCTCTCATTCAGGAACCAATGACAAAAATGGTTGGATACAATAGTGAGTTTTCTTTCTTTTCTTCCTCTTCAGAAAAGTTTTATTTCTGTCTTTTGGTTTTACATTACAGTCATTTCCCTCTGTCCCTCCCCCTCTTCTACCATGAGTTTTCCTTGACAAAAGGAAAGAAAAAAAATCTCCGTATGGATTATTCATGACAGGATGCCCAGTATTCCACAGCCCTAAACCCCCATCTCTCAAATGAAAAGAAGGAGGTGCATTTTCTCATCTCTTCTCTAGGGGAAGTTTGGCCATTATATAGTAATTATAGTATTCAGTGGGGATAATAATAGTATCTACCTTGCAAGAATTGTTGTGAAAATCAAATGAAATAACACTTGGAAATCTTAAAGCACTGTATCAATGCCAGTTATTATTTTTATTATTATTATTTTCATTTAAATTGTTGTTATCATTGTGTATAGAAAAAAAACTCAAATGAGATAAAATTGACAAGTATTTAATACAGTGCCTGACACATAGTAGGTGCTTAACAAATGCTTGTTATTACCTTTCCAACCTCCTACCCCTTCCTTCCCTTTCCATCTTCTGCTAGGCAGTTGTTGATAGGGTTGGCTTCAGAGCCAGGAAGATCTATATTCAAGTCCTACCTCTGACACCTAAGGACTTTGGACAGGTCACAACCTCTCCATGCTTGAAGCAATTCAATAAGCCTCTTAGGTGTGGAGAAGGTGCTGCCCTGCTTTGGTAGAGGGAGCTTTCTCCTTTGGGAGTTCCTTATAGAAATGAAATCACAGGCCCAGTCCCTATTCACGTTCAGTAAGATCCTCCAACACATGGTTGTTTTCCTTCTAACAGAAAGAAAAATGCAGGAGGCCAGAGATCATATTTGTCCATTTTTGGACCAGCATTTATTAAGCTGTGGTACCAAGCACCATGTGCTAGGTGTGGGGAATACAAATACACAATGAGTCCATCCCTGACCTCAGGGACTTTGCATTCTATTAGGTCAGGAGTTCTTAACCATTTTTGTCAGTCAGTAAGTCAATCAATAAACATATATTAAGTACCTACTCTGTAACAGGCACTATTAAGCAGTATTTGAAACACTCTGCTAAGTGTGTGTGTGTGTGTGTGTGTGTGTGTGTGTGTGTGTGTGATGGATCCTTTTGTCAACCTTGTGAATTCTCTGGGCTCCTCAGAATAATTGGTTGCCTACATTCCAAAAATTGAAAGAAGTGCTAAATTTCAGTTGGAAGTTAATAAAAATAGAGATGTAATTTTCTCCCCTTTAGGTCCATGACCCTCTGAAATCTCTGTATGGATTGTACCTTTTGAGGGCTTTGTGGACCTCATCTTAAGAACCCCTGTACTAAGGAGATAGAACATGTTCACAGATAATTGAATACAGTACACACACACACATACATATATATGTATGTATGTATGTATACACATACACAAGATGAATAAAGTGACAAAGGAATGAGTTTAGTAATAATTATTAAAAACTATATATAAAAGATAAGAGCATGTTTGCATTGTTCCATGAAACTATTCACCCTTTCATTTTGTAAAGTTGTATTTTTTCATTCCTTTCCCTTTCCGTCCTTCCCTCCTTTCCTCTCTTCCTTTCCCTCCCTCCCTCCCTCCCTTTCCTTCCTTCCTCCTCCCTCCCTCCCTCCTTCCTTCCTCCTTCCTTCCTCCTTCCTTCCTTCCTCCTCCTCTCCTTCCTCCTTCCTTCCTTCCTTCCTTCCTTCTCCTTCCTTCCTTCCTTCTTTCTTCTTCCTTCCTTCCTTCCTTCTTCTTTCTTTCTTTTTTCTTCTTCTTCTTTCCTTCTTCTTTCTTCTTCTTCTTCCTTTCTTTCTTTCTTCTTCTTTCTTTCTTTCTTTCTTTCTTTCTTTCTTTCTTTCTTTCTTTCTTTCTTTCTTTCTTTCTTTCTTTCCTCCTTCCTTCCTTTCTCTTTTTGTGGGGGATGACCTGGAAAGTCATTTAGATGGGGAGAGACATTTCTCTAAATGTCAATACTTATGAAACACCATTTTAAACCTTTATAAATGATTATCTTCCTTGGTCCTGATGAGGCATTTTCTCATTGCTGCTCAATTTATTTACTCAGGAGACCAATTTATTTCACTGCCTCTGTACTAACTGTTTGCATTGACATCTAGGTCTGCTTTGAGCAAGCAACTGTGACAAGTTGTTTATTGAACTGTAAACAGGTATTGTCTGGATCTAAACAATGGCTTTATCTAATTAGGAGACCCTGGGCATCATCTTAGCCCCATGTGGTTAGACTAACCCAGCCTAGTTGTTCCTGCAGATTTTTTCCATCCTTAAAAAAAATCTTGTTGAAGTGAAATCTCTCCATCTGGGAGCAGAGAGAAATCCTTATTGTCTAATGGAACTTTACATACTGATTTTGTGCAGAAAGAGAGAATTGTCCATAATGGACTGATCAAGGCCAGTCCAATGCATTAAATGTCTGAATTCGGAAGGAGAAAAAAAGAATAAGCTATAAAAATAAAAGGAGAAGGAATGAAGAATGAATGGGGTCTGTTGCTTAGGTTGTAATCTAGAAAATATTTCTCCCCCTTCCCCTAGCTCCTGGGGGAGGGGGTGAAGGATTCAATGGTGATGATGAAATGATGGTGATATGAATTCCCAGGTAAAAAATACAAGCATGATTTTGGAAAATAATAGAAGAACAGAAGGAGAAAAGAAGTTAATTTTATGGGCCAAAATTTGCAAAGAATATGGGTAAAAATACTTAGGATCTCTTTATTTTCCCCAGCCTTGCTTTGTGTCAGGGGATGGTAATTGAGTGTGCAATTGATGCTTTTTGTCTTTGGCTGTTTGTACTTCTCTTCAAGGTATCACCCAGTAGTGTAGGAAGGCCCTCGTCCAAGAAGCTCCCCTTGGCTGAGGTTGCTATTATATTTCCTATTCCCCAGGGGATTGCTAATTGAGATGCAGTAAAAATTGAGGCTTGTGGAAAGTTTTGGGATGGAAGGCAATAAATGGTTCCCCTTTATAACAGAGTTCTAAGGCACCAGGGTGGGTTATTAATCAAAGAGTAGGAATCCTGAGTAATATCTGTCCTTGGACAACTCCTAGCATTTTGTACCTCTCCCAGATCTGACTAGGGCTTTATGTCATTCATCCTCTGTAGACCAGGTTTCAGTGAATGGGCCTTGCTCCTTCACTATAATCCCATGACAGAAATTTCCAATGTAATTTCCTTTTAGAAATGAACATGGTACTTTTTACAAGATGACAACATAAACTTCATAAACTTGACGACATAATAGCTACAAGAACTCAGTTTAAATAATTATGCTAATATTAAAATCTGACCATACCAAAAGATAAAACCTGAGTTCCTATTAAGAGAAATACTTAGATGATCAGATCACATCAGGTGCATAGTTAAGTTAATTAGCTTTTTTAAGTTAATAGCTATTTAGTTTTTAAAAATAATTTTTTTAAAGCTAAAGAAAATTATCTATGGAAGCTATATTTTTTTTGATGGAAAACCTTGAAAAACAGACTAGTGATGATTTGTTACAAGGGAGCAACCAAGAAAAACTACACATTGCAGTTCTGGAAAGTAGCAACTCAATTTTTTGCACCTGATTATGAAGTTGTGCTCAGATCTCTGCTAGCAATATGTACTTTTCTAGGCAATAGAGATCAGATCTCTGCTAACACCTTGTACTCCCCTATGTGCTTGGGCAGTGATCTCCAAACTTTTTTTGAGTACACTATTATTGGCAAAAAAAAAAATAGCCCAACCTGTGTGCGTCTAGTTATTTATATAATGTACTACTGAACAAATAATTATGCACATTATAAACTTTACACAGAAAGAGACGTTTTAAAAGAATGAGATAAAGAGGAAATAATATTTGATTCTGGAATCAATAGGGAACCACTGGAATTTCTTAAGTAAGGAAGAGACATTGTGAGACATGAGCTTTAGGAAAATCACTTGACAAGCCTGTGGAGGAAAGATTGTAGAAAGCAGGAACTTGGAAAGACCAATCAGAAGGCTAGTCCAGGTGTGAGGTGATGAGGGCCTTAATTAAGGTGGTGGCTGAGTGAATAGAGATGTATAGGTAGAAATAACAAGATCGAGCCGCTGATTGGATGTGTGGGAAGAGGGAAAATGAAGAGTCAAGAATAATACCCAAGTTGTAGCCTTGGGTGACAAAGATGGCAGATGGTAGTGCTTTCAACAGAAAGTCCACCTTTCCTTCTTATAAGTGATGCCTTGATGTGTGATCTTATCACCAGAAGCCAATTGGCTGGCATTTCAGGGATTCTTTCAGGATTTCACTGCTACCATGCCAGGGGACACAAAGCCTCATTGGCTAGTACTCCCCTACTTTCCTAGATTTGTGTATCCTTCCAACGTATGGCCCCCCCTCCCTATACCATGGTCTGGGGCTTTGAAGAAGTTACTACTACTACTACTACTACCATAATTTTCATTATTGATATTAAACAAAATGCTATGCTCCTCTACCATTTTCTTCCTCATTGGAATTCTTAATTTTTTAAGCATTTTAGTCCTGAGATTTCCCCATTCCTCCTAGACTGATTTCTCCCATGGCACTTTAAGACATGGTACTGTTTATGCCTTTGTAAACACTTTAAAACTGTTCTTTCAAAACCTTGAGTATGCACATCTAAGGACATCTTACCATCCATCCTGCCATTATTCCTCCTTCTCACCTGGTACAGCATTCAGTGGAACACAATTCAAGACTTCATGACTCCCTCCCGGACAGAAGGGGGAGACGCTGAGCATTTATTAAGTGCCTATTGTGTGTCAGCTACTGGGCCAAGCACTTTATAAATATTAGCGCATTTGATCCTTACAACATCCCTGGGAGGTAGGTGCTATTATTACCCCCATTTTACAGCTGCCAGAACTGAAGCAGACAGAGGTTAGGTCATTTGTCCAAGAAGTATATGAGGCTGTATTTGAACTCAGTTCTTCTTGATTCCAGGCCCAGCATTCTGTCCACTGTGTCACCTAGCTGCCCAGCTGGAGAGTTAATACATTAAGCTTTAGAAGTCTGCCTAGGGGCTGAGCTAGTCAAATTAATAAGTGAGGGACTAAGTTACAACTCCTCCAACCTACCATATCTAGGCCTGCCCCAGACCATGCTTGACTTCTCTGCATCCTGGGGCCATATTTTAATCCTCTTCCCCTCACTCCTTATCACTTTCTACCTCTGAAGTTCAGTTCTTTGTTCTAGAGTTTAAAGAAGGCCATGGATGACATTGATGATCTAGAAAGCATCCAGAGAAAGGCAATCAGAATGATGAAGGGCATTCATCGCGGTCAAAGGAACTGGCCTGGAAAAGAGCATATTCTTGGGGAACTGACAGGTGTCTTCAAGTGTTTGAAGGTCTGTCATATGGAGGAGGGATTAGATTCATGTTTGGCCCCACAGAACAGAACCAGGAATATGGATCACAAAAAAGCAAATTTAAGCTTAATGTTAGGAAAGCCTTCCTAGCAATTAGAGCTTCAAGAGGTTATAGGGTCTGCCTTCCTGGATTGTTACTTGATCAGATTTTTCTAGTGGAGATTCCGTATTACATATAGCTTGGACTAGCTGAGATCCCTGCACAATTCCCAGTTCTGGAATTCTGAGCTCTGGAGAGGGGTGGAGGTGAAGCAAAAGAAACTGAGTTTTGTTTTGGATGTTCTGAGTTTGAGATGCCCACTGGACACCCACTCAGAATGCCCAACAACTGGCGATACGGCAGAGGAATAGAGGAGAACGACTAGGGTTGAATGCATAGACCTGAGAGTCATCTGCATAAAAAGATACTTCAAACCCTGGGAAATGATGAAGTCTCTAAGTAAGATTATATAGTCTTTAAGTGAGAATATACAGTGAGAAGAGACAACGGTCAAGGACAGAGCTTCGGAGTAAACCCATAGTTAGGAGATATGATACGGATGATGATCTAGCAAAGGAGACTTAGGAGCAGAGAGGTGGGAAGAGAATTAAGAGGGAGCAACATCTTGAAAACCCAGAGAGGACAGAGTGTTTAGGAGGACAGAGTGGTTTGCTTTGCCAAAGCCTACAGAGAAGTCAAGAAGGATGAATATTAAAAAAAAAGTCCATTAAATTTGTCAATTAAGAGATCATTAGTAACTTTGGAGAGAGAAGTTTCAGGTGAATCAGGAGTCAAAGGTAAAGTTGACATCAAGAACTTGAGGGATTTGGAAGGATGATGGTGCCCTCCACGGAAATATGGAAATTCAGAAGAGCAGTCAGTTTAGGGGGCAAGATAATGTAATTATAACATCCTTGCCTATTCATCCTGTGCTTCTCACTCTCATTGGAAAATGAAAACTGTGTTATGTGTGACTTACTGGCCAATCCCTAGAGCACAAAGCCAGGTTGAGGGGCATTTGCAGCAACCACAAGATGATGGGGGAGGAGAAGGGCAGTGGGAAAAATTTCCTCTACAGCTAGATTGGCTATGGGAGATGCAATCCATTTTTCCATCCTTTGAACAAAATACCTCTTGGGGTCAAACTATAGCCCCCTTAAGGTCATTCCTTGACCCCTTCTTTGGAGGTCTGCTCAAGAGATCAGATGTCTGATTATTATACCTTTCCTATGCACCGGAAATCAGATCTCTGCTGGTACTTTGTGTTACTACTATGTACTTATAATATTCTATTATGTGTTCTGAAATCCATAAATATATTTCATTTTGTCTCCTAAATTATAAGAGCCTTGAGGGTAGGGAGTGTTTTTCCCTTCTTTACATCCCAAACTGTGCCTTGCACATAGTAGGCACTTAAGTCACAGACTTGCTTTTGTTTGGGGTGGGAACTCCTGGTACAGGAACTTCATCCAGGGACATAGATCACAACCACTCTATAACAATGTCCTGGAGCATTGCCAAGGGCACGGGGAGGTTAAAGGACTTGTCTATTGTCACTCAACTGGTAGAGGTCAATTCAATTTGTCAAAGACAAGGTATGAACCCAGATTTCCTTCGACTCTCTCCCTTATGCCATTCTAGGAGCTTAATATGTGTTTGTCAAATTGAGCTGAATGAAAAAAGGGAGAGAAATGTGTGTTTTGCTCCTTTTCCAAAAAGGCTACTATACTGATCAGGAAAACCAAATACAAATTCTTTCTATCTTGTCATAGGCGTGCTGAGCTCTTTTTGGAGTTGACTCATTTAAGATTGGTGGTCACATGCTAAGTCCCTATTGGTGGGTTCATTTCAAATGTCTAATGAAATATGAATCTCTTTAAAATTTAATGCTAAATCAATATTAATTCAATAAAATATTTTAATCCAGGACATTAATATTTCATCTTTTTACACTGACTCAATGATTTCAAAAGCCATTTTCATGCTTTTGACAAGCTGTCCAGTTCTGCCAAGATGACACCGGAATATTCCTACTTGTATCGCCCCTGTTCTCTCAGCTTGAGCTGCCCAGGTCAACAGTTATGTTTATTCAAAGCCTGGAATGAATGCAAATGAGATGCCCAGCATAGAGCATCAGATAGAAGTTTACCTTGTTTAATAGAGTTTATACTTTCTCTTGTCTCTGCCTAGAATATACTTAGAGAGAGTTTCTCACTCAGCCTCTCAGGTTAATCCTTGTTCACACTAGGGTTTGACTCATATCAAACGTGGCATGCTGAGGCACCTGAAGGCTGTCACTGACAAGGGGTTGTAAAGAGATGGACTGCCACTGATCGGCTCTAAATGAGCCACTTGCACCTCGCTGATAAAACCAGAGATTTAGTGGAGCAGACAGGCCTGAGCTTAAACAGGCTTCTCTCTCTCTATTGAAACACTATCCATCAGTTTCATCAGTCATCTCCCCTGTCAAGCACAGTCAGCTAAAACAATGGCTCGGTTGTCTGAGTTTAGTGGAGAAAGGGAGAAGGGGGCTCAGATGTCAGATAACAGATACTGATGGGGTGCTCTGATCATAGGCTTGGCGGCTGGGTCCCCAGCTGAATTCTGATTAGGCCATCTGATAGGCTGGGTGTCCAAATCAAGCCATAAAGACTTTAGAGATAAGGTAATGATAATGAATTATGGAGAGAGAAAGAAAAAAAAATTGTGTAGCTCTGATCGAATCCAAGGAGTCTTGGGTGATGGCTAAAGCAATAAAGCTACCCCTGCTGGGCTACCCACCATCATCTGTCTTTAACATTTCTGTACTACAAGAGGTCTGAGCCATTGGGGTGAACTGCAGAAATCTCCCAAAAAAGAAAATGGGAACTGAACACATTAAGAATATGTTGGTCATTGCCTACTCTTGTGCTAGGAGTTTCAAATGAAATAATATAATTATTGGATTTTGTGTGTGTGTGTGTGTGTGTGTGTGTGTGTGTGTGTGTGTGTGTGTGTTGAGGGAAGTGGGTTACTCTGGAGGGGATACAGGTGAGGACAAAGGTAGGCTAGAAAAAATGCACATGGTAGACATCCAGAAATGAACACAGTTTCTTGTATATTTATTAGATTTTGACATTGATGTGGCCCTTCTATTGTTGTGTTCTCAGGTCACAAAAGTATTTAAAAATAGGCTATTGGAAAGAAACACATGTAAGGAATGGAACCAGAATAATACAGTGAGAAGAGCATTGGCTCTGAAATCGGAGGACCTGGGTTTCAGATACTGCCCTGTGGTCATTTAGTCTTTCTGGCCTCAGTTGCCTTATCTATAAAATAAGGGTGTTGACTAGATGGCCTCTGAAATCTTTTAGCTTGGTGGAGGCAGTGTGGTACAATGGACAGAGCACTGAATCTGGAGTCCAAGGACCTGGTGTTTTCCTCTTCGACTCTTTTTTCTGACTTAATTGAATGTGAAGTTGATGGATTGTTACTACCCATCCCCTCCACTAAGTACCTCAGGAAGTATAGTGTCCAGTGATCTAATCCAAACTCTGTCTTGTAACCACTTTGGGCCTCATTTTCTTCATCTGTAAAATGAGTGGGTTGGGCATGAGGTCCTTCAAGATGTCTCTTCCATCTCTAGATCTATGATTCTGTCACTCAAGAAAGCAAGACATGCATGCTCTGATTCTGGTTAGTAAATGGTCTCTGCATCAGTAAGTGGCTTACTTAGCATGGATCTCCATTTCCTCTTTGGTAAGGCACTAGTAATGGACTTTCCTAGGAATGATGGGGGAGAAATCCCTTTCTCTATTCTCTTCCTAGCTTCTCCTCTGAAGAGCCATGATAGGGTAGGACTACCATTGTTTTATCATAGGGTGTTCACATCTGGGGAGGTGTGTTTTTTGTGTCTGAGAATGTGTAGCTCCACTCTATGCTGCTTATGTAAAATTTCTTCCTTGCCCTTAATTGGGTCTATTGCTATGTGCTTGAATATTCCTATGTAGTTTCTCTGCCCCCTCCCATCCTCTTCTCAGCTCCTTACCTCTCGCCCT
Source organism: Phascolarctos cinereus (assembly GCF_003287225.1). NCBI lineage: Eukaryota > Metazoa > Chordata > Mammalia > Diprotodontia > Phascolarctidae > Phascolarctos > Phascolarctos cinereus. The sequence continues at coordinate 75,077,161 of NW_027555958.1, read as the reverse complement.
AGCTCCTCTCCTTGGCCTTGGAACCAAGGATGTTGAGGTTGAAAACTACTACTTCTGCTGCCTTATTGAGAGAGCAAGTTGGGAAAAAGAAGGTCCTTTCACTATCTGCAAAAGAGAGATTAATTTTTGGTTTACTAAATTGGAAACATTAGCATACCAGAGAGAAGATTCAGTCTGAGGTCTGGGAGAGATGCAGAGGTCCCCCTAGAGAAGCAGAGTAGTAGTAGTGGGGAGGGAAAAGGGGCACATGATATTGTCAGCCCAGTCTCCTATAATCAGCCCCAAGGGCATCCAGGCCTTGCAGCCTGCCAACATTTCTTTCTTTTCCAGCAAAACAACATGGTACTCTGCACACGGTTGATGGTTAATATGTCTTTGTTTATTAGAGAAACAGCATGGTGTAGTGCAAAGAATATTGGTCCTGGAATTAGGAGAAGCTTGAGTTTGAATCCAGTCTGACACTTACCAGTTGTATGATCATGATCAAGACATTTCACACTGGTGAGTCTCAGAGTCCTCATCTGTTAAATGGGGATCAACCCCCTGGCAGAACTAACTCAACAGGATTTCTGTGAGGTTCAAATGTGATAAGATTTGTAAAATTTAAAGTCAATGTATTTATAATCCATTGAATTAATGAGTGGATATGTCAGATGATGGCTATGCTCCTTTTTAGGTTACTTAGTTATGCCTAGTCTTATAAGTTAAGTCAAGTCAATAAGCATTTATTAAGCTCTTACTAAAGCCTGGGGTCCATGCTGCAATAATTGATGAAGCAAACCTAGCTGATCCTTTCCTTACATCCTACTTCAAATGCAAAGTTCAAATAGATATAGAATGACATACAGTGCAATGTTTTGATAAAAAGTGAAAAAGAAAAAAATTTAAATCTTCAATTTTTTTTCTTCAATTACTGTTCCAGCCTTTACCTCAGTGCCTCTGCCTAAGCTGTCCCCCCTTGCCTGGAATGCTACTGCTCTCCAATGGTAATCCTTAATTCCCTTCCATATTAAGTTCAAGTGGAAACCCCATTAAGGTCTTTCAGATTACCTCAGCTGTTAGTGTATGCTCCTCCTCTGATAGCCTGTGGTTATTATGTATATACTTATATCTGCATATGTCTCCCTTTATCAGCTCCAGATATCAGGACTCTCTTCCTTTTGTTTTTGTATCTTCAATATCTACAACAGTGCCTAGCACAAGTAGAGGCTTAGTAAATGCTTGTTGATTGTTTTCATATTTCAAAGGGTACTAGTAATTTTATGGAAGTGAGGAATTTTAATGGAAAAGAGAAAGAAGGAAAAGGAGAAACATTTTTGAGACTGGTCTCCCCATCTCTCAGTGCTGATGCCACTACTGATCTGCAGGAAAGTTTTGACTTGTTCCACTTCCAACTTGGACCAGTTTGTCTCTCCTTAGGCAGCCATAATGGTCCTAGACTTAGCACAGCCATCCAAATGGCTTAGACCAGGGATGGGGAACCTGTGGCCCCAGGCCACATGTAGTCCTCTAGGTCCTCAAGTGCAGCCCTTCTGTGAAGTTTGGATTCAGTCAAAGGGCCGCTCAAAACTCCCAAGGTCAAGTTATCTACCATCCTCAACCTCTCCAGGAGCAAGGAATACAGGCATGTGCCACTATGACTGGCCAAGAATATATTCTTGGTGTTGGTAGAACATACAGAGATGAATATTAGATGGGGTCCCTGTCCACAAGGAGCTTACATTCCAGTAGATGGAAAAAGACAATGTGGAGATAAATGAAAAAAGAATGGGTTGGTTTACAAATAGTCATTTTAAGTTCCTTTCAATAATTAGCTCTTTCGAGAAGGTGATCTAATTTATAAGAATTCAATTTGGGTAAAAATTACAAGATGATTGCTTTCAAGTCAATATGGAAAATCATTTCTCAATAAACACAGCTATTCTCTAGTGGAAAGGGATGTCTTGCGAGGTAGTGAATTTTTCATTGCTGATAGTATGTATTTAAAAAGAAGCCTGATGACCTTTTGTTCCAGAAAGTCATAAAGGGAATTCCTTAACTATATGGGGAAGTTTGGTTTGATTTCTTGGTTGCTTCCAAATCTAAGATTCTGAAATTTGAAGATGAATCTAATATTTCAGATTCAATTGTTTTATATAAAGCAAGGTATACCACAGAATGATGTGTCTTAATTCTTGCACATGACTTGAAGAATGTGTTTCCTCTTTCAATATTACTATACTCCCATAGAGTGTTTCTCTGAAGCAATTTATCTCAATATATATGATAGGGTTGTTTTGAACAATAACCGGAGATTTTTTAACCTATGAAATGATGTCAGCAGTACTAGGATCCAGTTGAATGAATGAGTATTCTGCTTCCACTTCTTCTTCTCCCTCCGTAGCATCTGAGCTACAAAGTTCAGCTCTACTTTTATTATGGGTGGTGTTTATGATCAATTCTGTTATGTTCTCAGGAGCCTTGTGCTTCCAGGGGACTTTCCTAGGTTGGAAAGAGATTGGGATTAAAAGTTTCTAGTAAACAGTATTTTCTGAAAGCTAGTGAACCCAATTAATGTTGTATAAATGTGGGCCCTCACTGAAGGCAGGTTTAATGAGAGGGATCTAGATAAGGGGTTCTTAGCCTTTTTTGTGTGTGTCATGGACCTCTTTGGCAATCAGGTGAAGCCTATGGACCCCTTCTTAGAATAATGGTGTTTTTTAAATACAAAAGGCAAAATACACAAGATTACAATGGAAACCAATAATATCAAAATACAGCAATTAAAATATTAAAAGAGCTCACTGAGCTCAGATTAAGAAACTCAGATGTTCCTCTAACTCTTCTAACTGTAGATTGTTTAATCTTATATAGGAGTCTGTAATAGCCGTGTCTTTGAGGTCTACTATATGTTTTTGCATTATAAGTGAAACATCATAACCAGGCTTTTATAGATAGGATTTCCTAATAAAACTTTGCTAAGGAATGATTAATTTATGATGCTTCTTTCCTTCCTATTCTGCAGTGCCTATTCTGCAATTTACACTAACTTACAATTACTGAATAATAATAACAACAGCTAGCATTTGAATAGCACTTTAAGGTCTGCAAAACACTTCCCATATATTATCTAATCCTCACAAGAACCCCAGGAGTTGTTCCCAGTTTACAGATGAGGAAAATGAGGCAAGCAGAGGTTAAATGATTTGCCCAGGGGGTCACACGGCTAGTAAGTACTTATGTACTATTAAAAATTGGGTCTTCCTGACTCCAAGTCTGTTATTCTATCTACTATTCCATCCAGCTATTTTAGAAGATGACCTAGGTGCACTAAGAAGCTATTACTTGCCCACAATTATATAGCCCCTGATACAAACATCTCTAACTATAAAATACATAAAGACAGCCATAGTATGATAGACAGCTGTCTTTATAGTCAGGAAGATAGGGGTTCTGTGTCTGTCACATACTCTTTGTGTGACTCTAGTCATATTTTAGGAATGTTAATTTGGCATGTGTGGGGAGGATGAATTGGAGAGGTAAGAGAGTAGACATAGAAAGATTAATAAGGAGGCTGTAACAATAGTCAAGGTGAGAGATGATATGAGTTTGAACTGGGCTAGTGATTTGGTGAGTAGAAAAAGTATGCCAGAAATACACAAATATAATTGGCCATACACTGCAACTACAGATATTCTTTCTACATTGCTGCTTTTCTCATCACAGTTTTGATGTATCAAGGGTCAGCATAAAAAATTAAATGGGAATTTTTGAGAGTTTTGTGGAAACTGCAGATGACACTGAAGGTCAGCAGATGACACAGAGCCTATAACAAAATACTTCACCCAAATTTTACAACAAGGTACTGTATAACACCCCATAAAAGAAAAAGAAAAAAAATCAGATTTCTTCTCTGGTATGAAGGGAGGGCCAAAAAATTTTATGTGGATTTTCCAGATTGTAGGGGCACTATGATGTGGAAGGGATAACTATAATTAGGTATAAAGGTTGAGAGAGAAGGGGATGAACCGAAAGACAATTCTAAGATTGTGAGCCTAAATGATGGGAAGGATGGTAATGTCCTCAGCAGTAATTAGGTAGGAAGATAATGAGTTCCATTTTGTGCATGTTGAGTGTAAGAAAGCGATGGCTCATCAAGGTGGAAAGACAGTCATACATGTGGGACTAGAGTTCACAAAATGTATTAAGACTAGCTATATAGAAATGGAGCCATTTGAAGTAAAAAGATAATGTGACTCATGGGAGCTTATGAGATCCATAAGAGAGGTGTTATAGAAGGAGAAGATATGAGAACCTAGCATGGATCCTTGGGGTTAGTGGATGGGAATTGGATGAACCACCCAATGTGACTTAGAAGGAATTTTAGAAAGTTAGCAGAACTTATAGCTTTGTGACTTGAGTTCAATTCTGGCCTCAGATACTTAATAGCTATGTGGCATTGGGCAGATCACTTAACCTCTGTTTGCCTCAGTTTCCTCAATGGTAAAATGGGGATAATAATAGTACCTACCTCATAGAGTTCTGAGGATCAAATGAGATAATATTTGTAAAGCACTTAGCACAGTGCCTGGTATATAGAAGGTGCTGCATAAATGCTATTATTTTAATTTTTGTCATTATCATCATCAGAAGTCAAAGCAAGAGAGCATCTTAAGGAGCATGAGATAGTAGTCAGTGTCAAAAAACTGCAAAATGCAAAAGTACAATAAGAACTGAGAAAAGTTCATTAGATTTTGAGCAATGAAGAGATTGCTGGCAATCTTGGGGGCCAGAATCCAGATTACAAAGGGTAGAGAAGTGAGTGGCAAGTTAGGAAATGGAGCGAAGAGTTTGGGTGACCCTTTCTAGGGGTTTCAACAGAAAGGGTAAAGGAATATGGACAATAGCTTGAGGTGTATGGTAGTCAAGTGTTTTTTTGTTTATTTTATTTTTAGAATGAGGGAGACCTGGGAATGTTTTTAAGGAACAGGGAAAGAGGCAGTGATTAATGACAGATTGAGGAAGAGAGATGAAGGAGAGATCAAGAGCAAATGATGGAGTGACAGACAGAGAAAGAGAATGACAAAAAGAGAGAGAGGAGGGGGAAGGAGGGAGAAAAGCAGATAGAGAATAAAACAGGGGTGGGGGAAGGAGAGAGAGAGACAGAGGGAAAGAGAGACAGAGACAGAGGGAAAGGCAGAGGGGGGAGGGAGAGCAAGAGGGTGAGAGGAGAGATCAAGAGACGGAGAGGGGGAGAGATATATTGATTCATAAAAATGCATCCTCCAAAACACCTACTGAATAGAAGTGCCTAGGGCACAAGGACCTTAACCTAGCCTTGTTTAAATGTCAATAATTTAATTCATAAAGGACTCATGATTTTATTAGTATTTGGTATTCTCTTCAATGATATGGGTTTTAACCCCAGATGCTGTAGCTGAAAAATTCATCAGCCTCTGGGTACCTTGGCAATGAGTCTCTCCAGTCTTAGCTAGGATGGTCTTCAGATAATGGGCATGCAGCCCATCCCTGAGTCTAGGCTCAAAGCTTTTCAGATTGATAACAGAGGTTGGGTTCTTCTAGCTTAGGTTTCCTAGGGAAACAATCAGTCATCTGGGCCCATCTCCAGTCATCCTGATCTGTATCTCACCATTGGACCCAGATGGCTCTGTAGGAGAAAGTGAGGCTGGTGACTTTGTACAGCCCTCCCTCACTTAAATTCAATTCACCTGCTGATCATGGCATCACCTTCCTGATATCATGATCCTCTTTGAGAATGATGGACAAACAACAACTAGGGAAACAATGGTACAGTGGAAAGAGAACTGACTATGGAGTTGAAGGTCCTAGGTTCAAATCTTGTCTCTGTTATGTACCCCCTTTATGACTTTGGGCATGCCATATCCTCTCTCTGGGTCTCAGTTTCCTTATTTGTAAGATGAGGGAAGTTGAATTTAGTGGCCCCTAATGTCTTTTCTAAATCTACAATCCAATTATCTTAAATATGTAGGGTCACTTCCAACCCATCTATTAATCTATCTATAAAATGGGAAAGTTAGATCCTAAAAATGCTTTCCAACTCTAAATCCCTGCTATTCCAGAAGAATCAAAGCTCTGGCAGTTCCCCCTATCATGCTAGAGAGGCTGTAGTGATGGAGTGGGTAACTGTTATCCCAAGGGCCCTCTTAGCTAGATTCTAAGAAGCTTATCACCAGATTGTCTCCAGAGTGATGCAAATTTTTTGGCCATAGAAACTCTCAAAGACCATCTACAAAATTGGAGAGAGTTATGATCTATATCCATTGAGGAAGTGCCCACATTAATGAAAGCATAGGTCCTTGAAATATATGAAAGGCTACAAATTGAGGCATCTAGATGGTACAGTAGGTAGATAGAGCACTGGCACTGGAATCTGGAAGACTCAAGGTGAAATCTGGACTGAGACACTTACTAGCTGTGTGACTTTGGGCAAGTCACTTAATCTCAGTTTACCTCAGTTTCCTCATCTATAAAATGAGGATTATTATAGTGCCTACCTCTCTCAGGGTTGTTGTGAGAAGCAAATAAGATACTAATTTTAAAGTGGCACTTAGCACAGTGCCTGGAATATAGTAATCACTGTATACATACATACATATATATATATATATATATATAAGCTATTATTATTGTTATTATTATTACTATGTAAATGCTACAATCATCATCAACATCATTAAGAAGAACACGGGTCCTCTACCTTTTCACTTATAATGTTTCAATTTTTGTGATAAGTATATCCACATTGTAAATTCTGCATTCCTTCTCTCTCTCTTCTCTCTCTCTCTCTCTCTCTTCTCTCTCTCTCTCTCTCTCTCTCTCTCTCTCCGTTCTGTCTCTCTTTGTGTCTCTCTCTGTCTCTTCTCTCTTTCTGTATCCAGAGATGAGCAATCATAGCTTTAAGTCTATGTCACATGGAGATTGTTGGAGGAATCAGGCATGTTTAGCTTGTAGAAGAGAAGACTGAGGGGTGCCATGATAGCTGTCTTCAAGTACTTGAAAGTCTTTCATGAGGTAGAGGGATTAGACATGTCCTATTTGACATCAGAAGGAAGACCAGGAATGGTGAGTGGACTTTGCAAAGAGGAGGATTGAAGCTTGATGTCAGGAGCTATTTCCTAACAGTGAGAGGTGTCCCAAAGTGGAAAGGGCTGCTTGGAGCAGTGGGTGCAGTGGTGGAGGTTGGGGGGCAGAGATCTCTAAGCAGAAGCTGGACAGCCTCTGATTGGGTATGTTACAGTGGAGGCTCCTTTTCTGTGTGGGTGGGGCTAGTTGGCTGCTGAGGTCCCTTCTCACTCTCAAATTGTGTGATTTTGTAATTCACAGACTGGAATAAGTGAAATTATTACCTACCTAACAGCACTTTTTCTTTAGGCTATGACAAATTATTCCATTCTAATTTAAACATATTGGAAATATCACCATTTATGGAGGTTAAGTATGAAACCTCTTGAACGAGGCTCCCCCTCAGCTCTTCTCAGTTCTTCCTTCAGGTGGAGAAATTACTTTCACATGCAACCTGAGTCTTCAACAATGTCAGTACAGCTTGGTAAGGCAAGTAAATATTGTCTTAAGCACTGCCTGTGCTCTGTAACCTTTTCAGTCCTCACAGTCCTGTCAGGAAAAGGGAACTCACCAATGCCACCTCTGAGAGCTTTCATTATATGTCATTTGGTGCCCTGAAAGGAGAGGTTGCATGGTTTCATGCTCTTCTCTCCATACGGCTGCATTCTTCTGGTTAACTTTTCATGCTTGGAATAAATCTTTTGGTGTCTGTGTTTTGACATTTTGCCAAGCACAGTGTACAGTGCAGGATCTGCTTCTGTTGAGGAAACAATCTATGCAGGGTGTTGGAGTCTTCCAGGGTGAGGAGATGTGAGTTTTTCGTCAATCAATCAATCAATCAACCACACATACATCATAGATCCAGAGCTGGAACAGACCTCAGAAACCACTGGGCCCAACTGCCTCATTTTATATAAATAAAGGCCTGAGTGCAAATATACTTACTGTGTGACACTGGGCAAGTTGCTTAATCTCTCTCATTTTCAAGTTCCTCATCTGTATATACCTTCATGTATACACACATATGTACCTTCACACAGTATATACATACATATATACATACTGCACATACATGTATATACACAGTGGATATATACATATATGTATAATATTATCTTTTAGCAATGATAATTGAGTTCATGAAAGTTTATGAGATCATTAAGTGAGATAATATAGATGGAAAAAAAGAAAGCCAAAGCTAAACTTAGAGGGATAGCAATGATTAGTGGGTGTGCCCTGTATGAAGATTTAGCAAAAGCAACTGAAAAGAATGTTCAGACAGAGGAGAACCAGGAGACACCAGAGTCACGAAAACCTAGAAGAGGATGATAGACAATTGTAAATGCTGCAAAAAAGTCAAGAAGGATGAAGATAGAGAAAAGGCCACTAGATTTGTAATCAAGAAATCATTGGTGACTTTGGAGAAGGCAGTTTTAATTGAATGATGAAATTTGAAGTTACATTATTGAGGTTTTAGAAGAGAGTGAGAGGATAGGACATGGAGGCCGTAGAACAGATGACTTTCTTAAGGAGTTTAGTAGAGATGTTGAGGAAAAGATATAGAACCATAGCTAGTGGGGATGGTAGGATCAAGTGAGGGTTTTTTTTTTAAGGAGGAGAGTGAAAATAATATATTTGTAGGCATTAGGAAAGGAAACAGCAGACAGGGAGAGAGTGAATATCAGAGGGAGTAGGAATGATTGATAGTGGGGGGACAATCGGCTGAAGAAGATAGGAGATAAGATCAAAGTTAAATGTATAAGATTCTACCTTGGTGAGGAGAAAGGAAACCTCACATGATACAGATGGGGATAGGAGGGAGAAGTAGGGGAAGATGTTTGAGCTTTCAAGTAGGGGAAGAGAGAAGAGGGAACTCTTAATGCCTGGTCTCAAATTTTTTTTTTTTTGGTGAAATACTAAGCAAGATCTTCAGTTAAGATAGTTGAGGGATTAGGTTCTCTAGGTGCCTTGAGGAAGGACCATTAGGTTTGGAATAGTCAGTGGGAGAATAAATTGACCAGGGAGGTAGAAATGGATTGTCATGGGTCAGTAATGGCCCAGTTGAGATTATGTAGCATAAATTTATAGTGGAGCCAATTGGGATCATTCTGCGACTTTCTTCAGGTCTTCAGCAGTGTGTGAATAGGAGAAAAGGAGGCACACGATATGAGTAATCCAAGATTGGGGATTGGCATGGTGTAATGAGGATAAGGGTGCAAGGTTTTTGAATGTGGAATTGATTCATCAACACATCAAAATTGAGAACAAGGAGAATGTAGCCAGTATCAAGACTTGCAAAAGAACTGATGGATAGAAGGATTACATGTCACAGTGAGGATGAAAAATTAGGTTAGGGGTTGCAGGGCAGAAGGAAATATGGAATGATAGTTATGAGAAAATAAAGGAATTTTGGAGTTCATGAATGTGTACATGGAATACTTGTGCATGATAGCAGAAGCAAGACTATGACCATCTTTGTATGGAGCGAAGGCAGAGTGGAAGAATTTGTCATGGGGGTTGAAGAGACTGAGGAACTGGAAAGTTGGGTTAGTTGAGGGGGTATCAATATGTATGTTGAAGTCCTCTAGAATCTCCTGCCCCAATTTCTGCCTGCCCCAGGCAGACTCATTGTGGAAGATTCAAAGGAAGAGAGGTTCTGGGTGATGTGGGTAGAGGGAAAGTTTGGAAGTGGCAATGGGGAGCAAGGAGTATCCCAACTCTTCACCAGCATCAGTGAGTGAGGAAGAGGGAGAGGTAAGTGACATAACACAGGGAATACTTGCAGTCCTGATTATTTTCTTTGGAAAAATTATCTTGATCTTAATATAGCACAATGCCTGATACATAGTAGGTACTTAATAAATGTGGACTTACTGACTGGTTCTTGGATTATAAGTGTGTAGATTAAAAGAGATATTCCACAGAGGCTTGTTGCTCTAGAGATAAAGATACAAGGCAGGAAGTAATGGACCCACTTATACTGGGCAGAGTCCATGTCATCAGGCAAGATCACAAAGGATGAAAGGAGGAGAGATGTCAAGTCAGACATGGTGAGAACCTGAGTGAATAGGCCCAGGGCAGGGATGCTTCATATAGTTCAACTGGCTTCTCAATAGCTGCCACCTCTGGGAGGTTCAGAGATTCCTCTTCATTCTTAAGGAGCAGAGCACAGGGAAGAAGAGAGTCCCTTTTCTCAGCTATGGACAACTTCAGGAAGTGGATTTTTTTCCTTTGATAAGCTTCTCAGCCTGAGGAAGAAACATTTGAATTATCTCTTCATAGAGGCCAGAGCTATGACGAATCTGGGGGTGAATAAGGCTTTATCCTACAGCATCAAAATAAGTATGTGTATAATTTTTATAAATGTAGAACTACCAGAAAGGCTTTAATATCTTGTCCAAACTCACAAAGGTGAGTTGCAGAGCTGGGAGTTGAACCCAGGTCCTTTGGCTCCAAAGACAGCATGCTTTGACTGTACCATGATGCCTCCTAAAATCCACTTTGCCACAATTTCCCTGCCAGCTCCTAGTGCCTTCCAAACTGACTCCCAGCAGCATACACAAACACACACATATACATATATACACATGCACACATATATACATATACACGCATACACACACACACACACACACACACACACACACACACATATATATATATATATATATATATATATATAGTATTTAGTTATAAATGTCCATGTTCTTTCACTTGGCTAGACTGTAAGCTCTGTGATGGCAAGAATTATTTTCACTTTTGTCTTTGTATCTCTAGCATCCAGTACAGGGCCTGACAAAGAGCAGGCATTTAGTTAATATTTATTGGTTGATGACAGTGAGCAGTTTTTGCTTGGGATGATGTTATAGAATCTGGGCATCCCTGATGTCTGGGCACCACTAATAAAGAGTTATTCTTTTCATCTTCCTCTATCTCAGCCTCACCTGGTTTGAATGAAATCTGTCATCTCTCTTTCTTAGATCTCTGAACAGACAGCATCACAGGAATGGAAATGATCTGGGGAAAGGGACAGCAGTTGAGTGCTATTGGTTTGAAAGCTTGTCAGACTAACAGCCTTTCTGCCACATGCCATCGATGGACAGCCAGATAGTTAAAACAGCAGAGCTTTCTAATTTAGGACTGAATTCCTGGTATTGATGTAGGGACCTCCCTTGCTCCATCTTATATCTTTGATTTACTGTGATGTTTACTGCCCATTAAGCAGTCAAGCCATACAGAAACATTTTGACGATCGACACAGAAAGCTAAAAAAAAAATGCCCTGTAGCTTGCCCCTAGAAAGTCAGAAAGACAATGGGAATGGAGAATTACTGCCCATAGCAGAGCTGACTGTTGGAACCTGGGTACACCTCAAAGAGTTAATTGCCAAAGTCCTAATTAAGCCTAGTCTTAAAAGAAGAATGCCTGCTTGATCTTGGCAAGAAGCCCATAGGAAAAAAAAAAGAAATATCTGTCACCATCTCTGAGAACACAGTAATTAAGGTCTGAAATGCTTCCCAATCCAAGAACAAGAAGAGTTCAGAGTTAACTGTTTGAACAACATCTCTTCCTGAAATGGCCCTGTCACTGTATGCTTTGGAAGAACTTTCTTGCAGTGTTTATTGTTTGCCTCGGAAAAGGAAGAAGGGTCCTTTTTAGTGGTTGTCTGGTGGTGGGTGGTTTGGGTACTTTGGCATCTTGGAGTCATTTTCTACTTCCTTCTTTCTTACCCCTCACACCCAATCAATCCTTAAATCTTGGTGATTCTACTTTGACATTTCTTTAATTAGTCCCTTCCTCTAGAAGGTCCAGTGACTCCCTTGTGCCCCTAGGATAAAATGCAATCTCTGTTTGGTTTTTAAAATTGTCTTTAATTTGGCTTGAACCTACTTCTCCTGTCTTACGTCATATGAATCTCTTCCACAACATTCTCTGTATCAGTTAAACTCCCTACTTGCTTTGCCTCACAGGGGACAATACAGTTCCTATCTCCACACCTTTATACAGGCTGTCCCAGATACCTGGAATGTGCTCCTTCTTTAAATTGTCCTTTAGAATCCTCAGCTTTTTTTCAATGCTCAAGTTACTTCTATGGAAAAGCCATTCTGATCACCCCCATTTGCTAGCACTCTCCATCCTGGAAATTATTTTGTATATATTTTGCTCCTGTTTGTATATGTTTACACTGTGTTTCCCTTCCACAACCTCCCCTGTCCCCAACCCCATTGAATGTCATTTCTTTGAGGATAGGGCACATAAATATTTAAGTCGAATTGAAAGAACATTGTATATGTCAAAAATCCCAGCTGTGCTCTAGTAGAGTGGTATAATTGAAAAAAATGCTAGATTGGGACTCAGGAAGATTTAACCTTCCTTATCCATAAAAGGAGAATAATAATACCATTAGTACCTATTTCAATAGGTTATTGTAAAGCTTAGAGGCAATGATCTATATAAGAGAAGTGCTCTGCAAACCCAAGGTGTTCTTAAGGGAAAAATTTGTATCTCTAAACATTTTCATCAATTAAAAAAAGAACAGCTCAATGAATTAAAAATGCAACTAAAACAATTTGAAAAGAAACATCCTCAAATCCTAACAAAACAGAAAAAATCTGAAATCTAAAAATCAAACAAAAGATTTACAAAATGTAAAGCAAATATGATTGAATTGATAAAATTAAAAGCTGTTTTAAGAATAAATAATTAGCTAATCAGATTAAAAAAGAGAAAAATCCAAATAGTCAAAACCCAAATTGTCAAAAGTGAAAAATGGAGGATTCAAAGCAAACGAATAAATAGAGGAAATTACTGGAAACCATTTTGCCCAATTACACATCAGCAAAACTGATAACTTAAATGAAGTAGATAAATATTTGCAAAAATATAAAATACCCAGTTTAAAAGAACAAGAAATAGAGAATTTAAATGATATAATTTAAGAAAAAGAAATTGAACAATTCATAAATGAAATCCCAAAGAAAATAAATCCATTACCAGATGGATTTATACATGAATTCTATCAAGCATCCAAAGAACAGTTAATTCTAATATTATGTGAACTGTTTGCAAAAATAGGAAAATGAGAGATTCTGCCATTTTTGTATGATACAAATATGACCTTCATACCTAAATTATGGAGAGAAAAAGCAGAGTAAGAAAAATATGAACCAATACCCCTAATGAATGTCAACTCAACAACATTAAATAAAATATTAGCAGTCTATAGCAACATATTCAAAAATTATGTAGTAGAAAAAGTTTGTATTTTATGCCTGTGATACAGGGTTGGTTCGATATTAGGAAAATCATAAACCTAACAGACTGTGCTAATAGCAAAAATAATACAAATCACACAATTATGTTATTAGATGTGGAAACAGCTTCTGACAGAACATAACACCTATTTGAATAAAAAATCTTTTTAAAAACATAGGAATAAATACACTTTTCCTTAATATGGTAAATAACATCTCTATGAAACCAGGACGAATGTTATCTGTCATAGAGAAGCCATAGAGGCCTCCAGTCCAATAAGACTGGAACAAAATAAGGATTTTTACTATCACCCTTATTAAATGATACAGTTGTGGATATGCTGATTATAGCAATAAGACAAAAAGAAAACAAGTTGAGAGAATACGAATATACAAAGAGGAAAAAAATAGAAGTAAGCAAACTTAGAAGCACAGTTTTTAATAAACTTAAAGACCTCAAATACTGGGCTAAGGAATAACTATTAGAGAAAAACTTTACGGCAAACTGGAAAGCAGTCAGGTCAAAATTCGAGTAAGACTAACATGTCACACAATACCACAAAATGCTTACATTGTCTAGGTATAAAGGGTCACATCTGAAACAAATGAGAGAATGGAAAGAGCCATTTGCAATTATTAGAAAGGGAAGAATTAATGACAAAACAAGGAATAGAGAAGATTATAGGAAATAAAGTGGATAATTTTGATTTCATGAAATTCAAAAGCTTCTGTACAAATAAAATCAGTGCAGTTAAAATTAGAAGAGAGAACATTTATGACACACTGGGAAAAACAGTTGCAAGAAGCTTCTCTGCTAAAGGTCTAATATCCAAGATATAGGCTTATAGGATCATATAGTTAAAGCTGGAAGATACCTTAGTAGCCATAGAGTCCAACCTTTTCATTTTACAGATGAGGAAAATGAGTCACAGGGAAGGTAAATGACTTGGCCAGTGTAACATAAGTGTCTGGTGTAAAATTTGAATCTAGGACTTCTAGTCTATCACTCTATTATATGAAGTTGACTCTGGGAGCATATATAGAGAACTGATTAAAATATATAAGAACAAGAGGCATTCCCTAATAGATAAATAGTGAAAGGATACACAGGCAGTTCTCGAAGAAGGAAAAGAAAACTATCAACAGCAATATGAAAAATGCTTCAAATCATTAATGAGAGAAACAAATGAAAGCAACTGAGATTCTATTTGTCCCTGCCCCCATAAGATTGTCAAAGATGACCTAAGAAAGTAACCCCAAAATGGTGGAGAGGCAACACGACTACTCTGTTGATTGCTCTGTTGGAGTTGTGAATTGGTCCAGCCATTCTGGAAAGCAATTTGGAACTTTACCCCCCAAATTCATTAAATTGTGTGTAGACTTTGCCACAAAGGTTGTGCTACTATGCCTATACCTCAAAGATATCAAAGAGAAGGAGGAAAGACCCATATGTACAAACATATTTATAAAAGTACTTATTGTTGAAGCAAAATACTGGAAATTAAGAGGGTTCCCGTCAATTGGGAGGATGGCCAAATTTATCACATATGAATGTAATGGAATGTTATTGTACTGTAAGAAATGATGAGAGGGATGGATTCAGAGCAACCCTGAATTAATTCAGAGTGAAGTGAGCAAAACCAAGAGAACAATTCTCCATAGGGATTCAGAGTCAGATGATTGTTTCACATACTCATATCTATAATTAAGACAAAAGGTTTTACTTGTGTTAACATATGATAATAATTTATAACAGAAATATAGACTTTATCCTGATAAATGAATATAATGACTGTGTAAAGAAAATAAACTTTTACAGACTTGAGAACTTTGAACAATGCAAAGACTAATCATGATTATTCTTATAAGGGAGGCTTAAAAATGAAGGGAAAGACAGAAAAAAAATGCCAAGAGAAGTGTAATGGAGCTAGTTCCTATAGTTTCTGTTTGATAAAATTTCTGTGTGAGCTTTTATGCTTCAGTGATTGGCAAAAGCTACAAAAGAGGTTTTGATTTATTGTTTTGTTGAATGTCTGGATTTAAGAAAGTTATGGAGAACATGTTAATAATGCAGACCAAAGTGTTTTGTATGTACGTCTTCCCCTAGACAGCTGGTTGTTAAATACTTACTAGTACACTACTGACCATGAACAACAGCTAGCTTACAAATTTTACAGAGAGGGAAAAAGAGAGAGAAAGAGAGAGAGTGAGAGAGAGAGAGGAGAGAGAGAGAGAAGAGAGAGAGAGAGAGAGAGAGCGAGCAAGAGGGAGACACAGAGAGAGTAAGAAGAAGGAGGAAGAGGAGTAAAGAGGGAGAGGATGGGGAGGTAAGAAGGGCTAGTAATGCAAAAAAAGAGGGAAAGAAAGAAATGAGTATCAATGAATCATAGAAAGGAGTGAACAGAAGGAGATTCAGAGGGAGACACAGACAAGCAGGACAGCTTTGAACTTAGTATGTTGAATTTGTTACATACCTAAAAAAAAGAGAAAATAAGCTGCTTAGAGTGGAGATATGGCTTCATTTAAAAATTCTATTTCTGTTCTTCTTGGCATTGGGAAATGTTATTGTTTGTTGATATTTGTGAAGTTCAGAATAACAAAACATAAACAAATAAAAAGTGTTTTATAAACTCTAAAGTATGTATCAATGTGAACTATGATTACTCACCAGCTTTGTGACCTTAGGTAAGTCATTTAATTTCTCTCAGCCTCAATTTTCTTCATCTGTAAAACGAGAAAGTTGGCCTAAATTAACTTTAAGACCCCTTAAACCATTAAATTCTATGAAGTGGTTTTGGTTGAAGCTTGTTATGTTTGTTACATCTGTCACAGCTGAAAGTTAATGGAGTAATGTCTGTGGCAACAAAGATCAATTAGCAAATTGATCTTGTTAAGTCTTCTATATTTTGAAGCTAATCATTTGCTTGATTTTGATTTGAGTAAGATACCCTGCCTTCATCAGAGTTACTGGTATCCATGATCCAATGGACATGCCTTTGAATTCTGAGTAGTTATCTGAATACACATCTTTTGTTTCACCATAGGTTAGATAATAGTTTCACACACTGACATTTATAACTAAAACAAAAGGTTTTACTTGCATTAACAGATAACAGCTTTTCATAATAGAAATGCAGACTTTATATTGATGAATGAATGAGGTGATTTTTTCATTACTTCGAATATTAGCAGATATTGTATTTCATTTTATCCAATATACCAAATACGTAGCCACTGAATCAAAATTTTGAAGTTATATTCCCCTACTAATGATATAACAAAATTTTCAAATCTTCAGGTATTTGTTTTCATATATTTTATCCATTTTATTTTTCACTCATATGGTAAAAAATTATTAGGATGGGGCATCTAGATGGCTTGTAGATAGAGCCCTGGGTCTGGAGTCAGGAAGTCCTGAGTTCAAATCCAGCCTCAGACACTTATTACCTACCTGTATGATGCTGCACAAGTCATTTAACATTAAAGTCATTCATGTTTGCCTCCATTTCCTCATCTGTAAAATGAGCTGGAAAATGAAATGGCAAGCCATTCCAATATCTTTGCCAAGGAAACCCCAAATGGGGTCACAAAGAGTCGGACACAACTAAACAACAATTATTAGGATGGCTTGTTTGCATTGGAAAAGTTAGTAGTTCAATATTTAAAAAAATGCTGTCTATCTTGGAATCTCTCTTCAACATCTCTCACATTTGTCCTCTTCTTTCCATTTACACAGCCTCTACCCTAATTCAATTGCTCATTAACAATTGCCTGGATTATTATAATAGCCTCCTAATTGGTTTTCCTGCCTCTGGCCACTTCCAGCTCTAATCTATCCTCCACACCGTTGTTAAATGAATATTCCTAAAATGCAGATCTGTCTGTCTATGTCACCACCCTATCAAGCAACCAACCAACAAGTATTTATTAAGCACCTACTATGTATTAGGTGGTAGGGATGCAATGAACAAAATTATCCCTACTGTCAAAAATCTCCAATAGCTCCCTGATGCCTTTGGGAGAAAATACAAAATTCCAAGTCTGATACTTAAATGACTTGCACCTGCTTTGCCAGTCTTCACTTATTATCTCCCTTCGCACACTCTGTTCCATTCAAAGGAGTCTGCTAGTTATTTCTTGTTCATATGCTCCATCATCTGCTTTAATTCTGCCCAGGCTAACTGAGATGTCCTGCTCCCTCCTTACCTCTACCTTTTAGAATCTCTAGTTCAGGGGTGGGGAACCCATGGCCCTGAGGCCACACATGGCCTTCCAGGTACTCAAGTGCTGTCCTTTGACTGGGGTTCCTCACCTCTGCTCTAGTTCCTTCAGAGCACATTTTATGCACCATCTTCTGCATAAGGTCTCTCCTGAGACTCCCAGGTGTTGGTGCTTTCTCCCTCTTGAAAGTCACTGTATTAGTTTTTTACCTGTTTTATATTTATTTATTCACAGACATGTCACATCCCCCCCCCAATACAATAGATGCTCTTTGAGTAAAGTCACTATTTCATTTTTGTCTTTGTATCTCTGGTGTCTAGAATTATACAACTAGCATGGTAGTGGAAAGGACCTGGGGGAAGAAAGATCATATAGGAATTTGCTGCTGTCAAGAAGAGAGGAAAGGGACCTTGGTTTGGAACTAAATCTATCATTTGAGGGATTCGGATATGACGCTTAGTCACATTGTGATATAGAAGCCTTTTTGTGGTTGTTGCTGATTGGACCTCTTGATTTCATTGGTGTAGAGAATTCCTGTTGAGAAAATATCCCTGCCAAAGAAAATCACAACTATTCTGCAATCTATCTTCTTGGAGAGTTACTTGGGTCACTCAGAGATTGGGTGACTTACTTAGGTTAAAGTCTAGACTTGAATCCAGGTCTTCTTCCTGACTTAAAAGTCAGCTCTCTATCCACTGTGTCCTAATGATTAAAATTATTAGCCTCCAGAGATGCAGTGTAACATACAAGGTATTTGCCTGTGCTGTAGGCCAGCTTAGCCCCAAATATGCTGTGTGACTTTTGGTAGATTAGTTAATCTCCCTGCCCTCTCTGTGCTCAAGAGGAAAATATAGTATATCCAATGGAGTTTGATTCAATTGGTGAGGATGGAATAAGTGCTTGTCTCAGTTTTTAGTTGCAATTGAGTCTTTTAGTATTTTAGAAAGCAGCAAAATCGCCTGAAGGAGATAAGGGCCTTCTCAAAATGTTTAACCTGACAATGATATTTGCAGGGAGGATGTGGCCCATGCTTTCTCACCACTAGCCTAGCAAAGTTTTCACAGAGAGTCAGCAGGCCCTTGGTTGGCTAAGAGACAGACCCTATTTCCACTCATCCCTTCTACTGTAGCACCTTGTGGCTGCTTCTTCTGTGTTTGGTAAAGGGAGAGAAAGGTAAAAATGTATCCATTTTGTGTGTCTCAGACTGATGCCCTCCCTACCCTTTCTCTTTCCCTATCTCCTTTCCTCCTAATAAATTTTACTGTTTTGTTTTGAGGTTTTTTTTGGTATTCTCATAAGCCTAACTTAAAGTGTACAGTGATACGTTTAAGAACTATTCATTTATTCATGTAATACATGTCCCATTCAGAAAGGTCATTCAGTTTAAAGAAATTTAAGTAGTCAGTCAACCGAGACTATGAACTTTTCTGTTATTTCCTTACTAGTCTCTGTTACATTCCTGTTATGATCCAATACTCTTTGGAGAAATGCTGCCCTCTGGCACAGTATTTTCACTGTCATAAGAGTTTAGTTTCCTGTGATCTCAGTGGTATTTAAAAATAAGCTCTGAACTACATGTTTAGCCAAAGCTATGGGAACATGGATGTCAAGTCCATTAATCATGGATGAAAAAAAAAATTCTCTGGGTTGGAATGTCATCTAGGGATGCCCTGCACTATAAAATCTATTCAAAAGACCTCCCAATTAGGTCAGCTTGTCCTTCTGCCCTAACAAATATTCATTCATTCCTTCTCTCTCTCTCTCTCTCTCTCTCTCTCTCTCTCTCTCTCTCTCTCTCTCTCTCTCTCTCTCTCTCTCTCATCTTTCTCCCTCTGTCTCCTCCCTCCCCATTCTTTATTTCTTTCTCTCACTCTATCCCTACAGAAACTGGTAGTTATAGCTATAATCCTTACAATACTCCAGGGTGTGTAGAGATATAGGACGTAAACCTAGTCAAAAGCAACTTCTATAGACGCATATAGCCCAGGGGTTATTAATCTTTTTGTGTGTCATGGACATCTTTGGTAGTCTAGTGAAGCCTATTGATCCCTTCTCACAATGATGTTTTAAAATACATAAAATAAAATAAATTATATCATAAAGAAAACCAATTATATTGAAATACCATTATAATAATATAAAAACAAGTTCCCTGACCCTAGGTTAAGAACCCTTGATCTAACCCATAGTTGTCATTTATACCAGAATCACTAAAAAAGTAATATAAAGTCACATCTTGTTCATTAGATGGAAAGTATATGGGGATCATTTAAAGTAGCCCCAAAATACCCATCTACTACCTAAATAATTGGCTCAAGATTGATTTAGGAGAGAGGAAAAAAGTAAGCAAAACAGTGTTCATTTCTGATTATGAGAAAGCTCTGGGAAGGAGTTCTGAATTGCACCCATCAAAAGTGATAGAATAGGGAATGGGCTGCAAGCACTCTGAGATCACGTCCGAAATGGAGACACATTAACAACTAGCTATTTGCAAGTGGTAAATGGCCATGTATGAATTCACAGCGTAAATGCACATGGCTACAGAATAATGTACATTTGGAACCTGTAAATTGCTAAAGACTTAGGAGGCTGCCTCTCGTCCCTGGCAGATGTTTGTCACATCCCTTAGTGCTCCGGGCAGCTTTCAGAGAAAGGAATTGCTTCTGTAGAGAAGCCGTATAAAGACTTTAAAAGAAAAAAAAATTAAACTGCAGTGGCTTTGAAATGATATACATTTGAAGAACTGCCTTAGTTCTGCTGTAAAATGATGCTATTGTTGGACTGCAGTTAAAAATGATACAATTTGTACAGGGTTACATAACCTGAATTAGGAGGAGAGAGCTGAGGATACTCGGGGGCATGGTGAAATTCACATGATGTCATTCTCCTGAGCTGAGAGCATGCACAATGGTCAGGGAGGAGGGCCAAGATGCCCACCTGCCAAGAACGAATACAAAATTGGCTAGCAGGTTAATGTCTCAGTGCCATCTTTTTTGGAAAGCTATATTGTGTGTAGAGATGAGGTTGGAAGCGCTGAGGCAAGACAGCCACAACCTAACCCTTATATGGCATTCTGGCCTCTCTCTAAATTGTTGAATTTCCTCTGCTCCCTAATCTGAACTGAAGGTGTGTGCTCCGCTTGCCCTGGAACAGTTTGTAACACTCTCCCTGATGACAAAAATTCTTAGTTGAGTTCCATTTCCCAAAAAGCAGTAGACAGAGTGGGGAGGTGGGGTGGGGTGGGGGTCCATAAACTTGGATAACAGCAACAGCAACAACAGCTAGCATTTATATAGTGCCTACTGTGTGCCAGGTACTGTGCTAAGCACTTTACAACTACTATCTCATTTTATCCTCACAACCCTGGGAGTTAGGTACTATTATTATCCCCATGATAGATGTGGAAACTGAGGCAGGTGGTGATGAAGTGAATTACCCAGGGTCACACTGCTAGTAAGTGTTCAGATTTGACTCGGGTCTTCTGACTTCAGGCCTAGCATTCTATCCACTGTTCTAGGATGAGGGAAAAAATAACATCTTAATTTCAACAAAATCAGTTTCCTTTGTAATCCTATGCATTTTATTTTATGCATTTAAAAACATTCTTCTGATAAGGAATCCATAAGCTTCATTATGGTACCACAGTGGTCCATGGCACAACAAACCCCTTCTGTAAAGGAAGATTTACTGCTTCCCTGCCTCTGAACTAAAAATGCTTTTTCCTTATCTGATCTCCTAGTACTATATATTCCTTATGTAATTCTGTCATTTTAAATTGTGTCATATTCAGCTTTATTATTTTCCTTTACTAGATCGTAAGACCCTTGAGGTCAGGGACCCAGGCTTATCCCTGAGTACAGGATCAGTGCATCCCCACATTGGAAGTGGCCTCAGAGGTCAGCTAAGTTTGTCTGTCAGTAAGCAGGAATATCTTCCTTTTCATTAGAGGTAGGTTCCATACAAGAGAAAGCAAAACAAAGTGAAGCAAACAGACAAAATAACAAAACCTTCCTAATAATTAGAGCTGTCCAGAAATGGAATGGGCTGCCTCAGGATGGGTGCTTCCTCCACTGCGATCTTGAAAGGAAAGCTGCACAAGACTAGTCAGTGCAAAGGTATTGTAGAGCAGCAAGTCCTTGTTCAAATTCAGATTGCACTTAAATGGCTTTCAAGGTCCCTTCTAACTTGGTGATTCTGTGACTCTTCTCAATACTCCACTCCTTACTGTATTGAAATGGAAGGGGAATAGTATCTCCTATGTGCCAGGCAATGTTCTAAGAGCCTTTTTCTTCTTTTTCTTTTTTTCTTTGTTTAACAAATTTTCTCTCATTTCATCCTCAAAACAACCCTGTGAGGGCTCCATTTTACAGTTGAAGACACGAGGCAAACAGAAATTAAGTGACTTGTCTGGGGTAATCAAGTGCCTGAGGCTGGATTTGAACTCAGGTGTTCTTGTTTCCAGGCCTGTAAGCACCATGGACAGAGTTGGTACTTAGGGTTCTTACAAACACTTGATTCAGTAGGGAATTGTATGGTTCTTTTCATAAACTCAAAACCCAACACCCTAACTTTGATTTTCTTGACTTTAAAAGAGACTTTTTCATGTGTTGTTAAGTGAAATATGTAGAGAATACAAGGTCCCACTTTGCTGTTTGTTTACTATATTAAAAAAAAAGACATTTGATTACATAAATCAAAATATCCCCTTAAAGGATTCTACTCCAAAAAGGTGTCTCCAAAAAGGGCGTGTGTGAAATTGCACATGATTCCTTAAAAATATATAATAGGGATAATATTGTTAGACAGCCCTCTAATCAATGACATCAGGACATAAACTAAGGTAAAACATTCTTCCCAAAGTCTCTTGCAAAGCCTTGGGAAGAATACCTTACTTTAGTTTATGTCTTGATGTTAATTCAGTGTGGAGTTCAAGTTGAAGAGAGATTCCCTATAAATGATGAGGTTCCCTAAATGTTCCAGTTTATGAATGAAATTGTGCTGATTGTGTCAAACACCTGGGTCATTGCAGAACATCCTAAATGTCAACCATAATCATTCAAAAGAATTTGGTGCAACTATCCACACAAGAAGAACTAAGTAGTTGAAGGATGCCTATCGTCCAGACTGCTATGGTATATGCAGTTGAATGGACAATGTATATAGGCAGCTGGATTGAGTAATGGACAGAATGTTAGGCTTAGATTCAGGAAAATCTCAGTTTTAATCATGCCTTAGACATTTACTAGTTGTGTGACTCTGAGTAAGCCATTTTACTTCACTCAGTCTGTTTCACCATCTGTAAAATGGTGACTATAGCATTTATCCCCTAGCGTTATTTTGAGGATCAAATGTGATTATATATATATATATATATATATACATATATATATATATATATACACACACACACACATATATATATGTATATATATATATATGTATAAGTATGTATGTATGTATAGGCATATATGTATGTATAAAGTGCTTTGAAAACCCTAGAGAAAAATATAAATGTTAGTTATTATTATTGTTAATAATACTACTACTTCTACAACAGCTCCTCTTCCTCATTCTCCTCTTTCTCCTTCTCATGTATCTTCATATATACGTTGGAGAGACACTACAAATGAACATTGAGTTGGTCCAAGAATTGAACAGAGGGAGGAGAA
Source organism: Phascolarctos cinereus (assembly GCF_003287225.1). NCBI lineage: Eukaryota > Metazoa > Chordata > Mammalia > Diprotodontia > Phascolarctidae > Phascolarctos > Phascolarctos cinereus. The sequence goes on along the minus strand of NW_027555958.1, from coordinate 75,053,935 downwards.
CAGGCCGGATTACCTTTGACAAACTGTAAGCTTCTTTTAATAACACCAAGATTCTACCTGAAACGAGAGCTTATCTTTTTAATAAGAATATTCTTCCAGTGACCTTTTAAGACTGAATCATTTAATTGCTGACTGTAGTCTCTGAAAAGTCAAAACTGAGGATCACTCAAAGGGAAATGGAAAGACACATAGTGGATATAAGTGAGATGAAAAACATTAAAAGCAAGGAACAATGAATGAGAAGTGATATGATAAAAGTTGTCAAAGAAATATGTGGAATAAGGAGGTGGGCTGATTCTGAAATGAGAGCAAGGAATATCCAGAGATAACCTCTCTGATCTATTGGTATCCTTTTAATGTCGATAGAACTAGTAGGAAGTCCCTGTCATGTTAGATTGACCCATGTGAGAAAACATAGATGAGAGTTTCATAGGATGGGCAGGCATATATAGGTTGTGATCTGCTTCTTTGGAGGGAATATTTTGAAGTACTGGCGGGCAAATACATTTTTACTCTGATGATGCATGTCTACTATCTCTATCCTTCATCAGACTTCCAATGCCACTATGGTCCTGGGGATTCCATATTGGTAAAGGAAAACATAGGATATCCTTTGTTGTCATTTAACAAATGTCATTGCAATTGATAGTAAAACAAACTGCTTTGCATAGCAGTGACCCTGCACAGAATTCTGGGTACTGAGATCAGCCTCTGCTTGACCTCAAGAATTTTATTCTTTGATTTGCTAAATTAATTTTTTATTTGTAATCTCAGATTCTGTTGACCTCTGAGAACTCTCCAAGTGAATGCTCTGAGAGTTCATTTTAGTGCAGGGACAACCCTGTGGAGCACTATGAATGATGGTGCTGCCTAATAGGTTATATTTCAGAATCATATTTCAAAGGTCATAAGTTCAAATTCCATTAGAGTTGTACTTACGATAAAATTTTGAGGTTTTTTTCCACATCACTGCTTTAGAAATTCCACAAAATGATCCAAGATACAGAAAATTTTCTACATTAGAGGGAAAAACCCCTGGGTTATAAAAAAAAGAATACAAATATTACCTATAGGTGTAATAACTGGATTTATAAAGTGCTTTAAATTTTACTAAGCACTTTATATACATTATCTTATTTGAACCTTATAGCAACCCTATGAGGTAACTACTACAATGTTTTGTTTTGTTTTGTTTTATTCATTTATTTATGTAGTCATTCATTCGTTTATTTATTTATTGGCCTGGATCTGTAATTCCTTCTACTATATACTGGAGTGTTGCTTAGGGTGCTAAGACATTGTTTCACTTGATGGGAGTCAAACAGTAAGTTTTTGTCAGAGGCAGGACTTGAACCCAAGACTTCTTGTATAAGGCTATGGTTAATATGCTATCCTACCTTCATATACATAATATTGCATGATGTTATTTGTAAAAGTAGAGGAACCTCTTCCTTATAGAGATAAAGTAATTAGTCTATGCTCAAATGGTTAGTAAGTGCTACCGGGGGAGTTGAACCCAGATTTTCTTCATTACAAGGCTGGTACTGTGTCTGGCCTGCTGTCTTTAACAGCTTAATAGGGTCTCGGTAGCTGTGACCCACAGAGGCCTCATTCTGTACTCATCTCACTAACCTTCCATTGATCCCCATAGGCATGTTATATGGGGGATTCTTGTTCGGCTACATTTTGTACTTAATGGACTCTGAGGGTCTTTCCACCTCTGTGATCCTGTGATTTCAGGACAGAAGACCAAGAAGGCATGCCTTTAATCTCCAGATGATTGAAACATTTTACAACTTAGTATTAAAAATGTTATTAAAAGGACTAAATGGGGTGTGATTAATGTATGCCCTTGAGAACTGTATCCACAATCATATTAATATTTCTAATGCATGCTCTCTTACGACTGGTTTTTTTTTTTATTTTTCATGACATCTTCTTGAAGTCAATCTGAAGACAAGATGTTATGGGCTTTGTTTTGTTTACTTAACTATTTATTTTTTGTCTCATCTTTGTTAAATGTGAACCTCAATTATGGTAAGTACTGAGACATGTTGAATGCACATTCAGAGGAAATTATTTAACAAAATAATAATAGTTTGTATTTGTATAGCAGTTTGCAGTTTACAAAAGCCTTTCACATTCATTATCTCCTTTGGGCATCCTAACAACCTGATGATGTGGATAAATAAATAGCTAGCCATTTTACATCTGAGCAAAGGCTATCAGAGAGCCTAAGTGACTTGTCTAGTGACAGAATTGGAGTTAGAAGGGGTCTCAGAGTTTAACTGGTGCCACATGCACTTAAAAACATGACATGCTTGATAGAGGGCTGGACTCAGGCTCAGGGAGACTTAGGATTAAGCCTTGGGTGATTCCCTACAACAGGGTCAACAATGGTCAAAAAACTTTGCTTGAAAATTTCCAGAGATGCTTATCAACAGCAATCATTATTATTGTAATCAAACCTAAAGATAAGATGAATGGAACAATAACAACAACAATATTAATAACATTATTAATACATATTAGTGAAATTAATATTTAATTAATACATAATAACAATATTAATTTATTTAAAATTTGAAAATAAATTTACCTTACCAAGTCCTCATAATGTCCAAGTTACCTGGAATAAAAAGTTATAAAAATATAGAGACCTAGAAAAAGAGAATTGACTCATATAGGAACAGAATGAGGTACCTATTATCCCTGTTTTCTTGTCTGTTACTAGAGTAGTACCAAGGATGCTTTCAGTAAGACTTCAAAGATGGATTTGCTTCTTAATATTTTATTCAGCTGGAAAAAAAGAAAAAAAAATACTAGCAAGATAATAACTTGGCCTAGGACCACTTCTACTTGAGCCACATTGAAAAAAATAAAAAGAATGGTGATAATGATTGTTGTTTGTTTTTCCTTCTCAAAGACGACCATGACATCATGAAGGTGATGCCATGACTTGCAAGTGAATTGGATTGAAGTCAGGAAGTGCTGTGCAAAGTCACCAGCCTCACTTTCTCCTTCAGAGTCATCCGGGTCCAGTGGCAAGATATAGATCAGGATGGTTGGAGATGGCCCCTGGTGATAATGATAATGCCCTTAAAACTTACCCTATGGTCCAGGTGATGGAGATGTGGGTAATAGCAGCTTAAGGGAGTGCCAGCCAGTGTAACATACAGGGAAGTATGTGTATGCCTAGAGATGGCTGTGGTACAAGTGAAGGTCTAGCAGGAGTTCTGAAGCACTGGCCACTTAAGAGTCTGTCAGGACCATTGATTAGGTTATCATAGCTGCCAGTGTCATAGGAATAGCTTCATCACACTGGAATGACAATTGGCCCCCAATTGACCAGTATTTCAGGGTAGTGCTTTAGGATGTCCGTCTTCTTTGTGTTCTGTTAGAAGAGGGCAGGATACAGGGGAATAAATCAGAAATACCAGTACTCTATACGCTCAGTTCTTTGGTGTAAAAGCCCACAAAAACTACCAAAGCCCACAAAAATAAATGTGCACGAAATAGATTAAAGATAAGGTTGCTTTATTATGTTCCAGCGTACTATACAAATACCAACAAAATTTCCCTCTTGAGTCTTCTCAAGGCTAAACACACATAGTTCCTTAACCCAGTTCTTATGTCAACTGCTTCAGTTTACAGAGCAGGAAACTTGGGTCCAGGGAGGCTTACTTATACAAGGTCACAGGTAGCCTCAGAGGCAGGATTTGAATTCATTCCTTTGTTTCCAGAATCACTGTTTTTCTATTGTGCTAGAGATACAAAGATGAAGTGAAAAAAAAATCAGTCCTTGACCTCAAAGAACCTACATTTTGCTAGTAGATATAACGTGCAAACATATGGGTATATTGGTGATAATTCAAGAATGAGAGCACTAACAGGTAGGAGGAGTGGAGAAGGCTTTCTGTAGCAAGTAGCCCCTGAGCTGAGTTTTGAAGGAAGCTGAGGATTCTAAGAGGTGGGGCTAGAAGGAGTATATTCTAGGCACAGGATGGGGATCATTATGAAAAGGATTACATAATCAAAGGGCAAGAGCTGAAAGGAAAGGCAGAGATCACCTTATCCAAGCTCTTCATATTATGAACTGGCAAATTGATACCCAGAGATATTAAGTGATTTGATTTAATATCAGGTCCTCTGACTCCCATTCCAACATTCTTACGACTGTAGCTCACTGCCTCCCAAGACAAGGGCACAAACAGGTGGACTTGGTGCTTCTCTATCAGACTTGCCAGTAGATTACAGAGTTCTGAATAGTAAAATTAACCCACCAGCCGTGTTTCTTCCTCCCCCCTTGCCCATTCTTGTTCTTATGGTTATTGAAGCCTCTTTAGCTTCACCTCAGCTTTGGGTCTCAGTTTTACTCTCTGGATTACCCTCTTTGGGAACTCTGACCCACCCTCCCTGTTTCCTCATCACGCAGTAGATACGACATAATCTCCAGCATTATCTTTCCCCTGTGCTCTCTGCTCCAGTAGGATGGTTTGGATGTGGCCTCACTCCACTGGGAAGAGCAGGTGGTTATCAGATAGGCAGTGGTTCAAGACCAGACAAAGCTAGGCTAAAGTTGGATAAAGTATTAGACAGGCAGGGTCCAGAATCTGGGCAGTCATTATTCCTGAGTAGGAGACATGGAGGAACTCTGAGTTTGTAGCATATATTATTTAATCTTTGCCCTCTTTGAGATTCCTGTGTGAGTAGGCCATGGTTCACTCAAGGATGGTGGCCTCTGGAAAGGGCCACAGTTGGTTTCTGATTAAAGCAGACTCGCTTAGCCTCCCAGGAGGCTCTGTCTGTAGCCTATGCTGTGTTAAATCTGCCTTTGTTGATTGAGTGATCAGATTCCTCCCCGACGGCAGGTTCATTGGGTAGGTGGGCTGAAGAGAAAGCATGAGCACGATGGGTGTTGCATGAGACAGAGGAACAAAAAAGGCACAAAGGGAATCACAAGTCAATGAAAATGTACTCCCTCCACTTCATCATTTAGCAAGGCCAGGTCTTTCTTCCTCAGTTACTTTAGGCCACATTTAGAGGTAATCTCATGCCAGACTGTCTTTGTGAGTGAGTGAGATTTCCATGTACCATCTTGCCCTTGCAGACATATCACAGAGAGTAAACACTTCGAGGGAAGATTGGAAGGAGGGTTTGGGTCAGAGACAAGGGGTAAGTTATACTGACTTCCACCACAAACAGCCTGGACTGGGGCCTGAAGCATTATTTCTGACCTATGAGAAAGATGATGAACTGAAGACCCAGTGTGAAACCTTGATGCTGAAGATATAGGTCCCTTTGGGTTCATTGACCTCTTTCTCTGATTTTCCATAGCTCTTTAATGTTTTTTTTTCCTCTCCTAATTAAGATGTACAGATGTTAAGAGCTTTCAGGATAATGATGTATCCATAGTCCTTTCATGAATGAACGCATGTCCTCATTTTTTAAAGAAAAGAATCTTTAGGGGCAGGTCTGCATTGTTAGAAGTGGGTCCAAAGAAATGTGCCAATGACAACTGGTTAATACAGAGAGCATGTGAATGCTGGTAATGGTTAAATGACTGTAAATAGAACTTGTTTATTAAAATAATGTAGTGATTTTATCCCTTCATTCTTGATATCTCTTAGTGCCTGACATTATGCTGGGACGGTTTCCATGGGAACGGCATGTACTGTTCCTTTCATTTGACCTTAAGGCCGAGCCCTGCTGTTGCAGTGAAAATTCTGAGAAGCACCTCCACTTTTATTAAAAACAAAAAATACACAATCTATGCAAAAAGTAAAAACCAAAAAAAAGGCAGAAAAATCCATAGATTATGTTGCAGAAAATAAAGGGGTTCATACGAGATTTTCATTAAGAGGGAATTAAGAAACAATTTACTTTGCTGGAGGTTGAGAATGTCTGTGATATCTTTCCCCTAAATTACCTTAGAATTGATCCTTTGGAACCTTGCTTAACATCTGGCCTTTTCATTTCTAACTCAATATATTTCACTATTTTTAGTCATATGGAAGTATCTGTTTTCTCTGATTTAAGAATTTGCTTCTTTGTGACATGCACATAGACTCTCCAGTTCTTGATTTTACCCATACCTCGTGTGTTTAACAAAGGATGGTTAAACTCAGGGTAAGATTGTCAGACTCATTCGGCATCAATAAGGAACCACTAGGTGGCTGTCCTGGGTCTAGGGCACTGATGACTTCACTATGAAAGACACTGCCTCTATGCTGAAGTCACAAGCCTGGGGCCAAATTCTCCATCTCTCTCACAGCCTGTATCTCTCCTGTGCACCTGGAGCTCTTGTTAATTCCAAACCAAACCTCACGCATAAAATAGAGATGTGGGTGAGATAATAGGATCTGAAACTGGACTGGTATTATCATGACCATTGACTTAAATGATTTGGGTACAGAGGAAGTTATGTTGGTTTTTGCTGCCTGGTACCGTGTGGAATTCGGGAAGATGACAAAATGTTTCCTGTTTCTTGAGTAGCATCTTGCGCATTTTTACCTACCACAAGACCTGCCTCTTACATGAAATAGCAACAAGCAATACGACGAACCATTTCCTTTTGGCTAGAATCTTTTGGCATCTTTAGAGCCTGTAGAATTCAGAGTCTGAATAGACCATCTCATCCTTCCTTTCCCCCATCCCCTCACTCCCCTTTATTTAATAGAGGAGAGATCAAAGCTCAGAGAATTTGGGGTCTTGCCCAGGTCTCTGTGGCAGAGCCAGGATCTGAACCCAAATCCATTTAATCTTCCATATTCTTCTACTGCAACTCATGGCTGGGTTCTGGAGCTGCAAAGGAGGTGGCAAATTCTGAAATGATAAGTAAGGTGAGGCAACTGAGGCAGATGTAGTAAAAAGGACAGAAGCCCACCTTTTGCTTTCAGAAGGCTTTGGTTTGAGCTCTGGTTTTGCTAACTTGGCAACTGTGTGGCCTGAGGTTGGACACCTCACTCTCTTGAGACAGTGTCCAATGGTGTTCGGTGTCCTTTCATAACCTACCTTGTCTGGATCAAATGAGATAATGTATGGAAAGAATTATAGAAATTCCAGCAATAGGGAATCATTGATGCCTAATTAGAGACTTAGGTAAGGTTATAGTACCAGATCAAACAGCCCTGAAATAGCCCCCTTCAGACATTTCTGGGCTTGAGGGAGTTGAATACAGCTAGGCTTTAGGGCTGACCACTTAATGTGTCAGCAGGGGTCTGGGAGCATTGTGCCTGCATGCCTGTCCTGATTATTTGCAATTGCAAGTCAGTCCAAGAACCCCTTTCCACTGTTCAGGGCGAAACTAATTCCTTTCTACTCCATTCCCCCTTTCCCCATCCCTATTTAGCATCTACCAAATATCTCCTGTCACTCACTCAGGTCTGAGATCAGTCCCTGCATCATCAAAGACTCTGAATGCACTGGCCTCCCACTAAGTATTTGTTGAACGAATGCCTAGATCATTAGCAAAATGAGTTTGGGAAAAGGGAAAGGGAAGAGGGAAACATAATCTATTTCATAGCCAGTATAAGGAAAAATCCTGGAAGCCACAGTTTCTGCTATTGACGGTTAGGGACAAGACTCCCCCTCTCCCCCAAATCCTAGATAAATATTTTTCTGTTACTCTTGGCAGAAATGCTAAAATTCATCATGCAGCTTTGGTCACTGCTAAATTTCATCTTCCTGAGATGTTGAAGTCTATGAGAATAAGAAATGTTTCAGATTAGCGTAATGGGGCTTGTTCTTGCACTGATGGAAAAGGAGATAGATTTTTGTAAAAAAAGCATATATACACATATTCACATACATATGTATGCATATTCATAGTATACTCAGTATAGACGTATACATAAAACACAATACATATACAGATACACATTCATATAATATATACTAATATATATTCATTTAAGATATATACATGTGTACATGTATATGCAATGTACATGTAATATATATGCATATATATGTACACATATTCTTTTAGTTTCTGCCTGCCTATCTTTACCTCTTTTCTTTTCTTCCTTCTCTTTCTCACCTGCAATTTTTTGGTATAGTGTATTAAAATTGCATCATGTTCTGGTCCCCCTGACAACCCTTCTAGTGAGTATAATAAGTAAGTTTATAAGTAGCCAACATAAAGTAGCAATCTCAGGAAGTAAGATTGCAAAGGGGAACATATAAGTCACATACAAACCGTCCCTAAGATCAAAGGAGCATAATTTACAACCTATATCATACATCAACCCAAAACCATATCCTGGTAATATGTGTTAAATCAGGGAAAGCCATCTAGGCTTTGCTGTCAGGGCCTTTTCATCCTAGAATATGTAAATCGCAGATAAGTTCCAGACATCTGCAGTAAGACCAACGGAACATCAAATGTTACCGATAACTTTGAGATGATGTTAACTTTAAAGTTTTACTGATAACTTTGAGATAATTTGTTAATGAACTAACTCCAAGGTGATACAGATAAGAGTTAGTCTGTCTCTTGCCAAAATCTTATAAAAATAAGATCTTAAACTCCTCCTCTCCCTGCCCCATGCTGTAGAATGCTCCCAATCCAATCCATGATTATGCGAGTGATTCTCTCCCCCTCTCTATTTTCTTTCCCACATTGCCTGCCTTACTTCACCGCCCCATCCCTGACCCCATGCTGTCTGTCTCTCTACCCCTTTTTGCTGCTTGTTTCTGTGTTGTCTGTGCTGTTTGACCCTTACCCTCTCTGAGCCTTGTGCTATAGCTGGCTTTCTATGTATTATGACATATTGACACACATGCACACACAAATATGGTCCTTGTTTCCCAAAAGGGCTGAATCAATGGTTTGTTCTATGACATCTATGAAATTCTCTACTCCCGAAGCTCAGGAACACTCACTCTAGGGATGTCGACATAGATCTGCTTTAGCTCGCAGACAGCTGGCGGCTTTATAGCGCTTTAAGGTTTCCAAGTGCTTTGCATGGCTCATCTCATTTGATCCTGTGAAGTAGGGGATATTTGTACTTGTCTTTTAAAGGTGAGGAAGTTGAGGTTCAGATACTTTAAAAGATTTTCCAGGCTTACAATATAGTAATCAATCAATAAATTGACAATCATTTACTTAATACCTGGTACTGGGGATGCCAAAGGCAAAAAGTGAAACAGTCTCTGCCCTCAAAGAACGTACATTATACTGGGGGAAGCAAGACATAGTTACGTAAGTATATGAAAATATAAGGTAATTAGGTAAAGGGTGGGTACTAGCATCCAGGGATGAACGTTGAAGGAAATTCAGGATTCTAGAAGGAACAGGAAGGAGGAAGCACATTTCAGGCATGAGATTTAGTTGTTCATCCTTTGTTCTTATTTTTTTTTTTTTTGAAATTGGGGTTAAGTGACTTGCTGTTTGGTCTGAGGCCAGATTTGAACTCAGGTTCTCCTGACTTCAGGGCCAGTGCTCTATCTATTGCGCCACCTAGCTGCCCCCATCCTTTGTTCTTGAAGAGGACCAATGACATCAGGAGAGAGTGATATCTTGACTCGGAAGCGAATTGGATATAAGTGAGGCAGAGCTGTGCAGTCACCAGCTTCATTTTCTCCTCCAGAGTCATGGGAGTCCAGTGGCAAGATGACTGATGATAGCCCCTGATGCAGTGGGAGGCCACAGATTTTTTAAGCTAAGGTCTTTCCCACACATGAGACATAGATTGTATAAAGCAATGGATACAGGAGATAGAGTGTTGTGTGTAAGCATCAGCAAGAAGGCAGTTTGGCTGTATCAGAGTGTGTGAAAGGGAACAGTGTATATAATAAGGCTGGAAAGGTAGGTTACAGCCTGCTTCTGAAGGGCTTTAAAATGCTTTATGATCCTCATAGTAATAATAATAGGTAGCCTTTATATAGCGCTTTAAGGTTTGTAAAATACTTTACACATATTGTCTCATTTGATCCCTATGACATCCCTCTAAGCTAGATGCCATTATTATTTCCATTTATAGGACAATGTGCCAGAGAGAAATTAAATGACTCGCACAGAGTCACAAAGCTAGTATCTGAAGCAAGATTTGAACCTAAATTTTACTCATCAGGGAGACAACATGAAAACAATTATATACAAACAAGCTATCTATAGAATCAATTGTAAATAATTCACAGAGAAAAGGCACTAGAATTTAAGGATGGAAAAAGACTTCTTATAAAAAGTGGGATTTTAGCTGTGACTTGGAGAAAGGCAGGAGGCAGAGATGAAGAGGGAGGGAATTGCAAGGCATGAGGGACAGCCAGAGAAAATTATTGGAGCTGAGAGATGGAGTGTCTTGTTTGATGAGCAGCAAGGAGGCTGGTGTCATTGGTACAAAGAGTGAGTGTGTGGGGAGGGTATAAGGTGTAAGAAGACTGAAAACATGAGTGTGGGGAGCTAGGTTATGAAAGGCATTGAATGCCAAATAGAGAATTTTATATTTAACTCTGGAGTAATAGGGAACCACTGGAGTTTATTTAGTAGGGGATGGGGAGTAACATGATCAGACTTAAGCTTTACGGAAATGACTTTGGCTGTTGAATGGAGGATGAAGTGAAGTGGGGAGAAACTTGTGTCAGGCAGATCTACCAGTAATGTAGTCCAGGCATGAGGAGATGGACACCAGAGTGGTAACAACAGAGGAGAGAAAGGGGCATGTTTGAGAAATGTTACAAGGGTGAAATTAGGCCTTGGCAACATTCAGTAAGGGGAGTGAGAGATAGTGAGGATTGAAGATGATATTTAAGTTATGAGCTTGGGAGACTAGAAGGATGGTGGTGCCCTTCCCAGTAATGGGGAAGTTTGGACAGGGAGGAAGTCTTGAGGGGGGAGATGATGAGCTTTGCTTTGGTCATGTAAAATTTAAGATGTCTATAGGACATCAAGTTTGAGATATGCAATACGCAGTTGGAGATACCAGACTGGAGGTGAGCTGAGAGGTTAGGGCTGGATAAGTAGATTTGAGAATCATCTACGTAGAAATTTTACTCGAATCCATAGGAACTGATGAGATGACCAAATGAAATAGTAGAGGAAGAAGAAAAGAGGAACCAGGACAGAGCCCTGTGGGATACCTACAGAGTTAAAGGATGTGACCTGAGTTTGACCTCTAGCAAAGGAGACTGAAAAAAAAAAGCCATCAGATAGGTAGGAAGAGAACCAGGAGAAAGAACCATTCAAAAAACCTAGAGAAAAAAAGAATATTAAGAAAAGGATAATCAACAGTGTCAATAGATGTAGAGAAGTTAAGAAGGATGAGGCTTGAGAAAAGAACATTGGGTCTGACAAGTAAGAGATCATTGGTAACTTTGGAGAGAGAAGTTTCTGAGGAATGATGAGGTTAGGAGACATTATAAGGAGATAAAAGAGTGGGAGGAAAGAAAGTAGAGATATCTATTGCAGACAATCTTTGCAAGGAATATAGCTACAAAGGGCAGAGTAGATATAAGATAATAGAGGGGGTGGAAAGATTGAGGGAGGGTTTTTTGAGGATAGAGGATTCATGTAGGTGTTTGTAGGCAGTAGACAGGCAGACAATAGGTGGGGAGAGATGGAAAATAAGTGAGAGAGCGGGGATGAAAGAGGGAGTGATCTACTGGAATGGAATCACTTGTGCATATAGAAGGGTTTGCCTTGGCAAGGAGAAAGACCACCTCTTAAGGTGAGATGGGGTGAAAGAGGAGTTAGTGGAGGGAAACATTTAGGTGATGTGAGATGAAGAAAGAAGAGGAGGGATCTCTTAAAAAATGGCCTCCATTTTTTTCCATAAAATTTGAGGCAAGGTTCTCAGCTGAGGAGCTGGGGGAAAGAGGAGCCGTAGGAAGTCTGAGGAAGAATGAAAAGATTTGGAAGAGTCCTTCTTGTGTGTGGAATAGTGAGTTAATCAGAGAAGTGTCAAGTCCCAGCTAAAATCCCACCATCTATAGAAAACCTTTCCAGATCCCTCTTGATTCTAGCACCTTCTCTCTATTAATTATTTGTTGTTTATGTTGTATATAGCTTGTGTGAACAGAACTATTGGCATATTCTCTCCCCTATTGTATCAGAGCTCTTCAAGTTTCTTTCCCTTCTGTGTATACTTGGCATTTAGCACAGTGCCTATACAGATTAGGTGCTTAATAAATTATTGTTTGACTAAGTTCTCTGATACTTAGAATTAACCTTAGATTCCTAGAATAGTTTTCCCATAAATCCTGGAAGCTTTTATTTATTTTTTTTTAACTATAGGGCAATGCCAGTACTTGGGCTATCCTCCTTATCACTACGTCTTGTCTCACCCTTTCCCATCCTATATTCTTGGCTTCCTTTACACCAGAGGTGTCAAACACACATTCCATGAGCCTGGGTTAACTCTCTTTAGTGCAGCAGGAATTAGATTAAATGTAGTTATGAAATATTTAGCAAAATAAATAAACATAACATAGAACATAGATAATGATAACATGTCATTTTCTAAGTCAATATGTGGATTGTGGTCATCCTTATGTCTGTCACCATTTCTATTTGAGTCTGGCACCACTTCTTTTGGTGACCTTTTTTTTTTTTTTGTGCTAGTCGTTGCTGGTCAAAAGCTTCAGTCTAATTCTCCCTATCATGTACTTCTCTCTTACTCCTGCAGTTTTGATTCTTTGGAGATTTTGGTGTTCTATGATTTCTAGCCATATAGAATCACTATGATAATGCTGGGGTTAAAAAGATATTTTTGGGGTCAGGGAGCAGCTTAGTACCATTTGACTTGCTGTATAATTTCCCCAATGACATCCACCTTGTTCTTTCTATTGAATCCCAGGCGACGTTCATTGTCCATCTGCAGTAACTGATTGTCCAAGATACACGTGATAAAATTGAGGCTATTTGCTATGAGCTCCCTCTTCAGCCTCCTATTCATTTTAAAACATTATCTTGTACTCCTTCCTCTTTTGCTTTAGGAGTTCTTAACTTGGGGTCCATGAAGTTAAAAAAATATTTTGATAACATTCTGATATAATTATTCTCCTTTATAATCCTATATTCTTTGTGTGATTCATTTAAAAGCTGCATTTGGAGAAGGGGTCTACAGGCTTCAGCAGACTGTCAGAGGGGCCTGTCCATGACACAGAAAAGGTTAAAAATCCCCACTGTTTTCTGGTAATGAGGTGAAGCTTCTCCTTGCCATGACCAACCCTTCTTAATGTGACCTTGTCCTATTTCCAAAAGAGAACTCATTTTATTTTCTCCCAGACCCACCCCTTCCCCAAACTTTCCCATTTGTATTGTGAGCACCACCATTTTTATAGTCTCCTAGGTTTGTAACTTTGATGTTATCTTCAATTCTCAATCAGTTGTCAAAATCAGTTGTCTTTTGTCGCTATAATATTTCTCACATGTAATCCTTTTTCTCTATCACATAACCATCCCTTAATTCAGCCTCTTCTCACTTCTCAGCTAAACCCTTGCGCTAGTCTCCTAGAGTTGGAATCTCTCAAGTCTCTCCTCACTTAAATATATCCTCTATATAGATACCAAATTAATTTTCCTTAAGTCTTTGACCATGTGATTTCCCAGCTCAAACTCCAGTGACTCTCAATTGTCTTCTTTCTTGGGCTTTTAAAATCTTTCTCAACCTGGCCCCACCCTATTTTTCCACACTTATGTATGTTATCCCATGTCCTGTACTCTAAGATCCAGACACACTGGCTTTCTCTCTATTCCTCACATACAGTACTCTCCATCTCCTTTCTCTATGTCTTTGGACTGACGGTCCTCTATTCCTGGAATGGATGCCTTTCTTATCTCCACCTAGAGATTTCTCCACTTCCTTGAAGACTCAGCTTAAGGATCACCTTCTCCAAGAAGTTTTTCCTAAATCCGACAAATACTCATACCCTCCTTCCTCAATTATCTTATATTCAACTTCCTTCTATTTATTTTATTTTCTTCCTATTTTTTAGGATTCTTAAATTTAGTTTTAAGTCTTCTATTTTATATTTATTAGTAGAGAAGAGAAAGGTGAATAAGCACCTACTATGTGCCAGGCTCTGTACTAAGTGCTTTACAAATATTATTCTGGGGGCAGGTAGGTGGCACAGTGGAGAGAGCACTGGCCCTGAGTCAGGAGGACCTGAGTTTAAATCCGGCCTCAGACCAAACACTTGACACTAACTAGCTGTGTGACCTTGGGCAAGTCACTTAACCCTAATTGCCTTAAAAAAAACAACAACCAACCAAACAAACCCAAATATTATTCTGATCTAAATTATGCATATGTTGCGTTCCCTCATAGAATGTAACATCCTTGAGAGCAGGGCTCTTTCATTATTTTTTTTTGTCTTTGTATCCTCCAGCACATAAGTACTTAATAAGTGCTAGGTGATATTTACCAACTGACTCAGTGGAACACCTATCCAACTATGTGTCACATTCTGGGCAATAGACATTCTTTATTTATTTTTTCCTCTGTGATGTTTAAAGATGATCTGTTCTAAGTGGTTTGGAATCTCATTTAGGTGACTTTGGTATTCTGGGGCTTGATGTAATCAAAACAATGTCATATAAAACCAGAAATATTTGTAGGACCTCAATCTCTCTAGGAAATCCTTCTTCCTCTTGGCTGTCCTCTGTTATAATGGTAAATTACCTTTGCTAGATATACATTTCATTGACTTATGCCTTGTTTGATAACGCTAATTAGAGAATCAATGAACAATGCTATATCCATCATCACATCTGTCACACAACCCTTGCATAATTTTAATAGGTAACCCTGTAATTTTGCTCTCTTGGATCAACAACAATGTCAATGTTGATTTCATTCAAGTCCTCCAGTAGAATGTCTACTCGCTGGTCAATGGACAAGGATCTCATGTATCAAGGACCAAAAATTAAATGCCTGGCTGTAAACAATTAAAAAAAGCCCCAAACCCCCAAACTGTGTGATTCTTGGCACTCTCTTTGGTTTGAAAAAAAAATCTGGGAGATTTGGGTAGACTGGGTACTCAATATAATTTAATCGTGTGACAATGATGGCCTCCAAAGCTAAGACTACCCCTGGCTCTGGTTAGAGAATTTCAGAATCTAGAAAAAGGGACATTGTACTTTGCCCTGGTCATTATATCCGCAGAGGACAACTAGGTCAGTGAAGGACCTTAGGGTCATATCTTACAAGAGTTAGTTGAAGAAATCTGAGATATTTAGCCTGGGGAAAAGAAGACTTAGAAGAGGCAGACATTTGTTCTGCTTGGTCCTAGAGTGCAGAATGAGAGGTTAGAGAGAGACAGATTTATCCCTGGGGTAAGGAATTGTTTTTTAATATGTATGCTTTTCTAATATGAATGACTCTTTATATCCAATAAGGCCACCAGTTTCAGACATGTTGAGTTTAAGATGTCTACACTTAACAGATGTGTGCCCCTGGGCAAGTCACTTAATCTTTACTTGGCTCAGTTTCCTCATCTGCAAAATGGGGGATAATAATAGCACTTACCTCCCACGGTTGCTAGGATCAAATGAGATGAACTTTGTAAAGAACTTAACACAGTGCTTGGCACATAGTAGGTACTTTATAAATGCTATTATTATGATTGTTAATATTATTATTATATGTATCTCCAGGGCTCAGCACATAGTAAGAAATTAACAAATATTTCTCATTCAGCAACAATTACTGATGTCTAAAATAGGAATGGCTATCAGGTTTCTGTTCTTTTCAGGCTTTCAGATAGAAAGTAGATAGCCACTTAGCAGGGATGTCACACAAAGAGTTCTGGTCTTGAGTTGAACATTATGGTTTCTTTTTTTTTTCTTCCATTTTCTTTCTTTTTGAAAATTATGGTTTCTTAATGGATATTAAACCTCCCTCTTAGATTCTGTCATATTCTTCTTCCTTACCCCCAATTTTGCCACTGTTACTGCAGAAGTGGAAGCAGGATGCACAAGACTGAGGGCCTTTTTGTGTTTTTCTTTCTTTCATGGGTTGCCATAGCCAAAGAATTCATTACCTAAAATCTACTATACTGGTAATGATCCTCTCTGTACTTAGCTAGGCAGGTCCTTGTTTATGTAGAACGTGTCAGACAAAATTTATACTCAGTAATGGATCTATGGTCACTTTTATGCTTGGATAAGGCCACATCCTATGCAACTTTTGTGAAGGACACATAAACTCTTATATATATAAATATAAACACCTTTAGTTCTCAAAGCAGAGGTGGGATGGAGCCAGCTCATACTGGCTCCTGAAAGCCGATTGTTAAATTTTCAGTGTGAACATTTGCACCTCAGAAATTGGTAAATGCTACAAATCAGGGCTTGATTTTTTTTAAAAAATTATCTAGACTTAGAAATGTGATGGGAAAATGTTGATGATGCAGATTAAACTTTAAAGTGTTATATGCATATGTTGTCTTTCAGAGAACTAGTTATTAAATATTTACCAGTATGCCCCTGAACCAAGCCATGTTGTCTCTTCATTTAAGAATAAGACAAATGCCTATGATTTGTCAAAATTCGTCTGGACAGATTTTACTCCCATGATGAATTGTATCAATATAGCTAGAAAGCTATTTGTATATAAGCAAAATGATAATGAGGAAAAATGTAGCAAAATAACAGGGGGAAAAATCACAGTTAATGAGGAAAATGAAAAGGGGGAAAGGGATGTCTGTTTTTGACCTGAGTGATACAGTTCAGCTATCTATACCGATGTAATTCATCAACAAATGGTCCAGCTCTCCCGTTTGCTCTGTGTAGACATAGCCTAATTGCACTTCTATGTTCAGTCTGTGTTTTCTCCTCCTGTCACTTTTTTTCCCTCTCTTTTCACTGTCTGTATGAGAGTAATTTTCCATTATATTGTTATTTCTGAAGGCCCCTGACAGGGTAGCAGTAAAATGATATAGCTAAGTGATACCAATTTTAATGACTTAATGCTATAATAATTTCTAATAGGAAAATAAGTAGATGACCAAGAGAGACAGAGGTGATGCTTTAAAAGACATGGAAAGAGGATCAAAGAAAAGATATAAAAGAGGGAAAAATATTTGAGTTAAAAAAAGGAAGCAAAAATGTATAAGTACGAATCTGGTGCTAAAAAACAAAAAACAAAAAAAGAAAAAATAAACATCCAACCATGAAATAAGGTGCAGTAAGTACAAAAAAATAAGCAAAAGCAAAACAATGATTTCTAGGTATACACAAAACAAATAGTTGACCAAAAGAAGGATAGATTTGTTTCTTAACAAGATCAAACAAGAAATGAAGACTGGACAGGAAGACTATATCTTCTCTGCTGGACTTGTCTGACTGTTCCTGACCTTATTTGGGGTTTTCTTGGCAAAGATACTGGAGTAGTTTGCCATTTCCTTCTCCAGTTCTTTTTGCAGATGAAGAAACTGAGGCAAACAGGATTAAGTTACTTGCCTAGGGTCACATAGTTAGAAAGTATCTGAGGCCAGATTTGAACTCAGGAAGAGGAGTCTTACTGACTCCAGGCCTAGCACTCTACCCACTGTTCCACCTAGCTGCCCCATAAATGGTAATATACAAGGGTTAAAATGCTTACAGCAATACCTATTACTGTGAAATGGAGTGTGGAGGAGGAAGGGAGTTCAGGAGATCCAGGAGAGGAAACTCAGGGGAGTATAAAGGGAAGCACAGAGGTAGCCCAGGGGTCACTCACCTTTATTTTAGAGACTCAGTGAAGACTAGGTAGGCTCATGAGGATTAAAACAAAACCCAAAAGACTTTAAGTATATGAGATGGAGATATGGGGAAACTAGGTCGCAGAGAATGAATAAGTGTGGTAGATTTCATGTCAGTTACTACCTATGCAAACCAGGAGAAACACCCATGAATGAAAACATTCAGAATATGTGGCCCTTCTAACCAAAGAGATCAGATATAAATTCCTTAGCCTGGCGTTCAAGACCTCCCCTCAGATATATTCCTCCTATGTCCTATCTAACTTCATATTTTTAATTCATCCAAATGGTCCTTTGTTCTAATTAATTTAAGCTAGGCTGGCATCTTTAATGTGTTTCCTATGTATGTATATCAGCCTTTACTGATACTTGTGTCTCCTGTCCATCACGTCCTCTTACTTCTTTGCTAATAGTGAGTATCCCATTCAAAAGTCACTTCAAGAAATGGTGAAATGGCTTCAGCTCTATCTACCCAAATCACACTTTTCATTTTTCTCATTATTAAACAGGTATGGTAGCATAGCAAATAGGGCCCTGGATTTGGAATCAGAAAGACTTGGGCTCAAATTTTATCTCGACATTTACTTGCTGTGTGACCCTTATTAAGTCGCATAACCTTTCTGTGCTACAGTTGCTTCATCTGTAATGTTGAAGTATTCTTCTTTTTCTTTAGGTTTAGCCAAGGCAATTTTATTACTTGTGTGCACAAAGGAAGGCTGGTACCATAGACATGCAACCAGGTCTCATAGTAATATTATCTAATCAAGTGGGGATGAGCAACTAGGTTGAGAATACAAAGGACAAATTGGCGATGTCGCAGAAGTACAAGGTTAGAAGACTGATGAAGGTGTAGATAGTGGGGCACAGTGACCCAGATGTTATTGGAATACTAGGAAAAAGTACTGCAAGTTGAATATGTGCTCTCCACTCTCCTGTCTATAGAAAAACATTCCTTCCCATGGGAGTTCATTGTCCCATAGTCTGTTCATGTTAGCAATACCAAGGCCTACCCACAGGCCCTTGCAGTTATGTCAGGCTTTCTAAAAGCATGACAAGATAAGACAGGTTTAGGGTCCCAATTTCATAGCAAAATGGTAATAATAATAACACCTACCTCACAGGTTATTCTTTGTCTTCAGCCTTCTCTTCATTAATTAATAGGATCACAAATATAGAGCCAGAAAGTGCTTTAATGGCCTTTAGTTCAGCTATCTCATTTTAGACATGAGGAAACCAAGGCCCATCAAGTTAAATGAATTGTTCAAAGTCACCCAGTAGGTAGCAGAGCTAGTATTCAAACTTGGGTTCCATGTTGTAATGATTAAATGATTTAATGTCTGTAAAATGCTTAGTAAGGATGAGTAGTTGTTATTATCATGATTTCATTTTTTTCCATGTCTTCGAAATTTTTGTTATCTCTTTATTCTCATTTTGTATAGTAAATGAAATTCAAATAGAAATGGTCCAGGAACAAGATATTATTGCTCAATTTATGTTTATTATTCAGTGAGGATGTAAGCTCACTACTTGTATCCAGCTACAAAAGTCATCATCATTATTAGTAATATTACTGTTAGGTTAAAGTTCATATAGAAATGGTCCAGGGACAATTTAGTGTTCTCATCTTCTGATTGTAGGTATGTGATGCCTTCTATTCTGAAAGATGAAATCAGGCTTACATTTGAGAGGAAGCTGGTAAAATATTTTGTTAATAATTCACAGGCTACTTTGAAGCATTTGAACAATAATTATGGATCTTAGCCAGCATTGTCATTTTCAGGTTTTGAAGAGAAGGAAGAGGTTTAGTCACCTTCCTTGATGTAACTCTTCTGCTCTTCATTATATTAATGATGTGCAAACTTCTGTTTATTGTTCAATCTAACTTGGATTTCTATTGTGTTGGACTTCCTGCCACCATTAGAAGACCAGGATGCCTCATTTCCTCTTTCTTTGGAGGTTTCTTCCCTCCTCTATTTTCTCTCCTTTTCAAGCTTCTTTGATAAGGTTTTTCATTGTTTTTTATTCTTATTTTGCGTTGCTTTGACTGCTTGCATCACCTTATCCTTTCAAATTTTGCTTTTAATTACTTCTGTGTTCAAAGAGAATTTAGAATTCATGACATTTTGTTTTCTATTGTTTTTGCTTGTTTATTTTTTGTTTCCTTTCACTGAACATTACTTTCCTTCCTGCACTCTGTGATCAAGCCAAACTTTACCTATACCTCTCACATTACACACCATCTCTCATCTCTGTGCCTTTATATTGGCAAGAATCCCATGCCTGAAATGAACTCTCTCCTCACTTCCCTCTGATGGAGTCACTTTCTTCCTTCAAGAAGCATCTCAAAGGATGCCCATCAATTGGGGAATGGCTGAGCAAGTTGTGGTATATGAATGTAATAGAATACTATTGTGCTATAAGAAATAATGAACAGGCTGACTTCAGAAAAACCTGGAAAGACTTATATGGTCTGATGCTGAGTGAAGTGAGCAGATCCAAGAGGACTTTGTACACAATAACAGCCACGTTATACAATGACTAAGATTGTTAAACTGAACCCTTCTCAGCATTACAAGGATCTAAGACATCTCCAGAGGCCTCAGGATGGAAAATGCTGTCCACTTCCAAAGAAAGAACTATGGAAGTTGAATCTTTATCACTTATTTTTACCTTCTGTTGAGTTTTGTTTCCTCTTTCTGATGGTTCCTCCTATTGGTTTTAATTTGTATTTACAACCTCACTGATGTGAAAATACATTTAATGGTATGTAAATGTAAAGCTTATATCAGATTGTGCGCTGTCTTGGGGAGGATGGTGGGGAGGAAAAGGGAGAAAAATTTTCAACTCAAAAGCATATGGAAAAAATAAAAATAAAAATAAATAAAAGAAAAAAAAAAAAAAAGAAGAAAAAAATAATAAATGTTGTAATAAAGATACAAAAAAAAAGAAGCATCTCAAGTACCACTTTCCACTGAATACTTTCCTGCTCCATCCCCACCCTTATTGTTAGTGCACTCCCTCCCAGACTACTTTGTGTGGAACTATAGTACATGTTTAACCAATGCTTGTCAATTGAATGATTGCCATGCCTTTGCACAGATATTTAATAGCTTTCTCAAGACATTTCTGTCATGGTGGTATTTGATACTTTTCCTTGGGATTTTTTGTTGATAGTTCCAACTTTTTTTTCTTATGGTCATTACCATGGCAATGACCAGGATATGTACTATTGAGTGTGGGTCCTGGAAATGTAAAACATAAATGAAAACACTCTTTTATAAAAATAAGGTGGAAGGTTTCTTCCCCCCATGTTCCACCCCGCCCCCCATTATCACAAGACCTAGAAAGTAAAAGACCAGATACTTTCTCTGATCCCCATAACCTTTCAAAGCTCTTCAAATCCAACTAGGCTGGCAAACCATAATTGCCCAGTTTGGGAGGAGACTGAAACACTTTGAGATTTGGCTGTGAGGGAAACTACTAAAAGAGGGGAGGAAGTCAGAAAATGAGCAGTAGGGGAAAAAAAAAGATAGAAAAAGACTGAAATTACCAAAGATCTCAGGAAGAAGAAAACTCAAAAACCTTGACCATAAACAGATAATTCCACAGGGAAAACATTAACAGCAGAAGGAAATATGATCTCCAGATCTAGTCAATGAGTTTAGTAATCTATGAACACTGAAAAACCAAACAGAAGGATCTAACTGTTCATTAGACAGAGGATCCTGTGGAATTTGAGAACATGGAACCACAACAAGCTGTTTCTGAGAGGCTTAAAGAAAAATGAAAATTATGAGAACAGAATTTATGGCCTGCACAGCAAAAATAATAAGCAGCGTAGAAAACTTTGAATCTGTTATGACAAGTCTCACCAAAGAAATAAAAGAGAGGGGACAGCTAGGTTGCACAGTGGATAGAGTATTTGCCCTGGAGTCAGGAGGACCTGAGTTCAAATCTGAACTCAGACACATGATACTCATTAGCTGTGTGACCATGGGCAAGTCACTTGACCCCAATTGCCTCGGGGGAAAAAAAAAGAAATAAAAGAGAGAACAACAGATTGGAAATGCAAATATATAGAAGCAAAGGACAATGTAGAAAAGAGAAACAGAAAAAGCATAACACCAAAGAAAATGTGTTCTCTAACCAAGAAAAACATACTAATCTTGAAGACAGGATGCAGAGACAATCTAAGTATTATAGGTCTCCTAGAAGAACATGAAAAGTAAAAAACCCCAGCATATCATAATGTAAGAAATAACACAACAAAATTTCCCAGAAGTTCTTAACATAGAAAATGAAATACTAATAGAAAGAATCCATAGGTCCTTATTCAGAAGAAATTTAAGGCTGAAAACTACAAGACATATAGTGGTTAAATGTAGTAATTCAATTCAGTAACAATGATAATTATGGGAAAGTAAATGATAATGATGAAACAATATGCCAAAATTTCTGTGGTGCAGTTAAAGCAGCCCTCAGGGAAAAAATCATACACCTACAAACATAATAAAATAGAATAAGAGATGATTCATAAATGGAATATGCATATTAATTAATAGAAAGTCAACAAATAAACTACCTAAAATAAATATGAAAGAGAAAATATTAAAAATTAAAAGAGAAATATATAAATTGGAAACAACCCCCCATAGAAATAATGAATAAAATCAAAAGCTAGTTCTTTGAAAAGACTAGTAAAGGGGCAGCTAGGTGGTGTAGTGGACAGAGCATTGGCTCTGGATTCAGGAGGACCTGAGTTTAAATCCGGCCTCAGACATATAACACTTACTAGTTGTATGAGGGCAAGTCACTTAGCCCCATTTCCTAGCCAAAAAAAAAAATAAAGAAAGAAAAGAAAAGACTAGTTATGTTGATAAACCTTTAGTTTTTTATTTAAAAAGAAAAAGGCAAAATATCAAATCAATTACATAGCAAATGAGCAAGGTGAATTGACAACAAAATTAGAAGAAATAAGAATAATCAGAACATATTATGTACAGTTATATGTTACAAAAACTTAGAACACAAAAGAAATAGAACATCTTCAAAAAATTAAATTCCTAAACTATTAGAAGACCAGATAGAGATCTTAAATAACTCAATTTCAGAAAAGGAAATAGATTTAGTTGTAAAGGAACTATCAGAGAGAAAAAATGGTTCTGATGGCTTCACAGGAAAATTCTATCAACCTTTTAAAGAATAATTAATAACCACATTTCACAAATTATTCTTAATAATTCAGAAAGAAATGCCATAATATTTTCATGAGACAAATATGGTCCTATAGCTAAAGCAGGGAAAGACAAATTAGAGAAAAAAAACACTATAGGCCAATATCATTAATGAATATTGACTCAAAAATTTTAAGTCAAATCCTATCAAACAGACTAAAATGATTCATCCAAGAAACCACTCATTTTAACCAAGTGGCTTTTATACCAGAGATGCAAGGATGGTTCAATATTGGGAAACAAATAAACATAATTATATTAAAAACCAAAATATTCAAAACTACCTGGTTATCTCAATAGATGCAGAAAAAACCTTTAACAAAGTACAACACTTATTTATGCTAAAAATCCTCTACAAAATATGAGTATAGCAAGACTTATACATATCATTAAAATCTATCTAAAACCAAAAGCAAGTGTTGTGTGCAGCCTATATACACTAGAACCTTTCCCAACAAATACAGGAGTGAAACAAGGATGTCTACTCATTCCATTATTATTTGATATGATTCTGAAAATGCTGGTAATAGCAATAAGACAAGAGAAAGAAATTAAAGGCATAAAGGAAGGTAAAGTGTATATAAAGCTATGTCTATTTGCTGATGATAAGATAGTATGCTTGGAAAATTGTAGGGATTCAGAAAAAGACATTACTTAAGGCAAAATAGAGATAGATCAATTGAATAGACAAGACAGACTATAAAATAATGTAACAATAACCTAGTGTTTGATAAAACAGCATAAATTATCTAAGAAAAAAATACGTTTGATAAATATTGGGAAACCTGACAAGAAACCTGGCAGAAGTCAGGCTTAGGTCAGCACCTTATACCATATTCCAGAATATGTTCTAAATGTCTATGTGACCTTAATACTAAAGATCATACTTTAAAAACAAGCTGATCATATATCTCTCACAGCTGTAGGCAGGAGATATATTCTTCCCTAAATAAGAGATAGACACAATTACCAAAGATAAAAGAGATAACTTTGATAGCATGAAAGAAAAAGCTTGTGTAAAGGCAAAATTAATGCACCCAGGATAAGCAGAAAAGGAGTCAAATGGGAAAAAATTTTAGTAACAGATTTCTTTAATAAGTGTTTATTATCCAAGATATGTAAATTATATATGTATATATATGTATATATGTACATGTGTGTACACACATATACACATTTGTTGAAGAATGGCTATTAGTTTTATATCTGTATAAAATATAAAAATTTAAATTAATAAGATGTTTAAACTTTATATGTGTATAAATACATACATACATATAACAACCATTCCTCTCTTTCTCTCTGTATATGTATGTGTGTGTGTGTGTGTATTTACGTATCTTGGATATGATACACACACATACATTAAACTAATAGCCATTCCTCAATAAATAAGTGGTCAAAGGATATGAACAAACCATTTTCAAAAGAATAATTGCAAATTATTTACAACCACATGAAAAATGCTCCAAATCATTAATGATCTATGAGGACTGATACAGAGTGAAGAAGCAGACCTAAGAAAATAAGAGACATAATAACTACAACAATGTAAACAGAAAGAACAACCCCATTCAAAAAACCCCCAAAGATGAAAATAATAGAATTATAAAGATCAAACATCACTTAAACGAAGAGATATGAGAGGACACCTCCAACACAATGGGAGGTCCACAAAGTGTTAAACATGTCCCATATTTTCAGACTTTTTCAGTGTATTTATCAGTTGTGCTGATTTTTTACTCTTTTTCTTTTCTTTTTTTAAATTAACATTTGTTATACGAGATGGCTGTCTTGGAGAGTGAGGGGGATAAAAAATAAGACATCAATAAAACTTTTTAAAAATTGTGGAATATTGTGGGGAAAAACATTTGCTTTTTTAATGTAGCAAATGTCTGTTTTTTAAAAAATTACTCCATTTTGGTGTAGTTGGTCTGCTAGCTTGATTCATTGCCATCAAAACTGGAAAGGTAAGCCTAAGTATGCC
The DNA here is from genome assembly GCF_003287225.1 of Phascolarctos cinereus. Classification (NCBI taxonomy): domain Eukaryota; kingdom Metazoa; phylum Chordata; class Mammalia; order Diprotodontia; family Phascolarctidae; genus Phascolarctos; species Phascolarctos cinereus. The sequence goes on along the minus strand of NW_027555958.1, from coordinate 75,029,029 downwards.
TATCGCCTTTCCCAAGTCACTTGAAACATCATTATTTTATCTTATCTACTTTATTTTTAGTTAATATTTCTAGAATTTCAGAAAATTTCCATTTTTTCCTCTTTAGGTTCTGAGAAATCCATGGTTTTGTTTCTTATAGCTAATCTAGACTTAGGGATAAAGTTATTATTTATGATTGCCCTATACTGTTCAGCACTATATTTCTATATGATTCTGAGCTGAGGGAGCCATTGCCAAAAAAGCACCATGATACTCTTGCCTATAAGCTATTCTGTTATTGATGCATAATGCACAATGAAAACAATCATGTCCTTAGTCCATTTTGTCTTCACTTGTACTTCACCTGCTCTAATTGTGAACATTGCCTGCACTGAAGATTTTTTCTAGCAGGTAAGTTTCTAGTATTTCTGCCTTGTTCTCCCTTATCTTGTCATTCTGAGCAGTTGTGAGCAATGGTTTGGTCTATGATAACATTCTGATTCATGGACAGTATCCCTTTAAGGGTAACTCTTCTGCAATCTCTGGTGTAATTATCATCTCTGTGTATATAACTCTCAAATCTATATATCCAGCCCAAGTTGCTATTTGGAACTATAGTTGTGAATCTGTAACTGCTTTTGGAATATTTCTAACTAGATTGTTTTTGGACAATATATATTTTGTCTCCAATTATATTACAATTTTAAATGTTTTTTTAAGTTTTGAGTTCCAAATTCTATCCCTCCCTTCCACTTCTCCCTCTCTGAGACAGTAAGCAATTAGATATATGTTAAACATGTGCAATCATGTAAAACATTTCCATATTAGTCATTTTTGCATAAAAAGATTTGAATAAAAAATGAAAGACAGAAAGAAAATGAAAAATAGCATGCTCTAGTCTGTATTCAGACCAGTTTTTTCTCTGTAGGTGCATAATATGCTTCATCATTAGTCCTTTGGGATTGTTTTCAATCATTGTATTATTGAGAAGAACTAAGTCATTCACAGTTCTGCATTGTACAATACTGCTGTTACTGTGTACAACATTCTCCTGGTTCTGTTCGCTTCACTCTACATCAGCTCATGAAAATCTTTCCAGGTTCTTCTGAAATCATCATGCTTTGTCATTTCTTATAGCATAATAATTATCCACCACAATCATATACCACAATTTGTTTAGCCATTCCCCAATTGATTATCCCTTTGATTTCCGCTTCTCAGCCACCACAAAAAGAACCACTATAAATATTTTTGTACAAATAGGTCTCCCCCTCTTTTTTGATGTCTTTAGGATATAGACCTAGCAGTGGTACTGCTAGATCAAAGAGCATGCACAGTTTTAGAGACTTTTGGGCATACTAACTAGATATTCTTTAGACATCTTAAATTCAGTGTCCAGAACAGGACTGACTATCTCTTCCTTCCTCCAACTCCATTCTATCTTCTGAACTTCCTTATTTCTGTTGAGGACACAACTCTCCTTCAGGTCACTCAGGTTCTTGACCTCAATGTTATCTTTGGCTCCTTTCTCTCCCTTACCCTATACATCTAATAACTTGCCAGATCTTGCTGTTTTTACTCCCATATCAGTTCTCAGACATCCCTTTTTTTCTGCTCATATGGTCATCACCTTAATTCAGGCCTTTGTCACCTCTCAACTTGACTATTATTCTAACCTCTTAATGATTCTCCCTGCTGAGACTCTCTTTCCTCAAATTCATCCTCCATTTAGCTGCCAAGTTAATTTTTTTTTTTGAGGCAATTGAGGTTAAGTGACTTGCCCAGGGGCACACAACTAGTAAATGCCTGAGGCTGGATTTGAACTCAGGTCTACCTGACTCCAGGACCAGTGCTGTCTCAACAATGCCATCTAGCTGATCCTCAAGATAATTTTCTTAAAGTGGAGGTCTGATCATGTCACTTTTCTACTCCAAAAATTCCGTGTCTCTCTTGATTTCCTCTGGCCTCAATCTCTTTTTTAAAAATTGCAATATATTTGATTTCCCTTCCTGCACTTTACCATTCAGCCAAAATGCTTTTCTTGCTTTTGCTTCAGACTCTTCATCTTCCATCTCCATAGCTTTTCTTTTGGCTGTCTCATTTGCCAGGACAGACTTCCACTTCATCTCCATAAACTCTTCTGTTTTCTTCAAAACTCCATTTAGATGCCATCTTTTACCTCAGTTAATCTGATGTCTGTGAACACATACACACACACACACACATATATATAAAATATGTTTTGTTAACTACATTCAATATAATGGATTTCCTTTGTAATTCTATGTATTTTATTTAATGCATCTAATTAAATTAATTTGTTCTGGGGAGGGGGAGCGAGCAATCAGGGTTAAGTGACTTGCCTAGGGTCACACAGCTACCAAGTGTCTGAAGTCAGATTTGAAGTCAGGTCCTCCTGACTCCAGAGCCAGTGCTCTATCTACTGTGCCATCTAGCTGCCCCTATTTAATGCATTTTAAAATTTATTTGGAGGATAATAGTCTAGAAAAGGCAGCTAGGTGGTACAGTAGATAGAGTGCTAGACTTGAAGTAGGAAAATACGTGTTCAAAGTCTTCATCAGTTATGTAACCCTGGGCAAATCACTTAACATCTCTTGCCTCAGTCTCCTCATCTGTAAAATGAGGGGTCATCCTTACCTTTCTTTGTTTTTGCCTTGCTTTGCATCTTAGTGCCTAGCACAGTGTCTAGCACATTGTAAGTGCTTAATAAAAGCTTATCAACTGATAAGATCTACAGGAAGACTCATCTCAGATGATGGAATGCCTTCACTGCTAGCCTAAGCTATTGGAATCCATATAGTCCAGTGCTCTTATTTCACTGGGGGGAGTTTAAGTGACATAATTAAGGTTATATGTCTAGTAAATAATAAACATGAAGCTCAAACTCAGGTCTGATAACTCTGAGGCCACTGTACTTTCCAGACTACTTTGCCCCCTTTGGACTTCTTGCTAAGAAGAAACATTAAAATCCAATGAGGTGGATTTTGAAAAAGGAACCTTCACCTTGCTGTGGTTTTGGTATTTGTAGAGTAAGGAAACATGCAGTGGATGGTGGGTACTATCATCACTTGTCTCCCCGTGAGGGAAAGATGCTGACACACAGGGACCTCTTGAAATTTCCCTGGTGGTTTTGTGAAGGGTGAGGTCTTTTTTTTTTTATAGGAATGTGAGATTAGTTCTGATTTGACAAAGACTGGAACAAGATCAAAGCAGTTTTCTTATTTTCTTAACTAAAAATCCTTGTAGAGAGTTTGCTACTGATCTGCTGGTAACCGCATGGCTGAACATTGTTCCCTTGGTCCCTGAGCAGGAACCTGGCAAGTTATCCTTTAGCCCTGGTCTTAGGTTGAGTGATTCCAGATGTGTGGAGCTGGGAGAAGGGGAGAGAAGCAGTAACAGGGAAAGTAGCTTATGCCTGTCTCCTCCAGGCAATTAAGAAGTGGGGTATGGTAAGTCAAATATCTTTTATATTTCATCTTTTAAAAAAAATTTAAAAGCTTTCTCAAATGAGGAAGTGCTTTCTTATACTGAAAACAATAGAATCAAAATTGAGCATTTTTAGTTTAATAAAGCATTTGATAAAATGACATATTCTTATAGGAAGACTGAGAAGAATCAAGAGTGGATGAAAAGACTTTGGAGATAGGAGCCAGATCTCAAAATCAAGGGTTTTGAAAAATGATTGATGCATGGTCACCGACTTTATGGGCCCTGCTCTTTTCATCGGTGAACATATTGGGGAAAAATGAGTAAATCTCAATGAGAAAAGTAGGGAATAAATTTCATAGTTCTAGAGGGACCTCAAAGATGATCTTTTCAAATCCCCCCATTTTAGAGATGAGGGATTTGAGACCTAGGGCAGTTAAGTACCCTGCCCAGAGTCGTGCAGGTGACCCACACAGAGGCAGATTTTGAACTTGGGTTCTCTGACTCCATGACCATCAATGCTTTTTTCAATATATCATGCTACCATTAACTAGGTTGTTGAAACAGGCAGAGAATACAGTTAGGTCCCAAGTAATGCAAATAATGAATTCCCTCAGTGGTCACCCAGTTTGACTATACAACTGTGTATTTCCAGTAGGCAGAAACCAATGACCATATTTTACATAACAATAACTTTGAATAGTGCAAATTAGAATGCATGTGACCACCTATATAAGATTAATTATTTGACCTAATGGCGAGCCTGGCCATGCTAGAATTTTAGAGCTGGAAGAAATTTTAGGGATTGATAAGTATAATACCCTACTTAAATAATGAACAAACCATTACCAAAAAATCCAGGAATGTGATTTCATCACTATGGATGGAAATTCCCTTCACTCCTGCAATTCAATAACTCCTCTGTAAGTCGAATTCTTCAAGTGCCATCTGGGGCGCAGATAACCTAAGGGACTTGCCTATGGTCATGCAGGTAAAGGATGCTAGAAGTAGGTTTGAATCCTATTCTTCCACACACCTCTGTACCTTTAATTGTATACTCCTTCTTTCACATATTTAACAGGTAAGGATACAGGCCTGAAGAGTTTGAGTGACTTGGCTAGTGGCACACTGACCCAGTTGTAGGACCAGGACTATAACTTAGATCCAATGATTTCCAGGTCCTTGCTCTTTCCATCATATCATGTTGTCCCCCTTAAAGTTCCATTGATTGATAGCTGCCTGTCTTTTATAATAAGTGAGCAGCAGTGCTTTTGCACATTGGCAGTAGACTGAAGTAGGGTTTTGCAAAGAGTTTGCCTTAGTTTGCTGTTACTTTTTTTTTTGTTTGGATGTTTCAGTTGTGTCTGACTCTTTGTGACCCCATTTGGGGTTTTCTTGGCAAAGACATTGGAGTGGTTTGCCATTTTCTTCTCCAGCTCATTTTACAGATGAAGAACAGTGTTCAGGGTCACACGGTTGGTGAATGTCTGAGACTGGATTTGAACTCATGAAGATGAGACTTCCTGACTCCAGACCCAGTACTCTATCTACTATGCAACTTAGCTGCTCCTGCTGTTACTTATCAAATTCCAAAACAAGTTAAAAATAAGTATATAAGTCTCCTTTTCTCTAGAAAAAGGAATCCAGACATGAAGAGGGCTGGAAAAAAGCTGTAGAAGCTAGTAATTAACCTCAACTTGAATTCTTCTCTCTCTGTCTCTCTTTTTTTGGAAGCAATTGGGGTTAAATGACTTGTCCAGGGTCACACAGTTAGTAAACTGAATTCTATAAATTGAAAAGATCAATGAAGGTGACATGGTAGAGTGGAGAGAGAGAGAGAGAGAGAGAGAGAGAGAGAGAGAGAGAGAGAGAGAGAGAGAGAGAGAGAGAGAGAGATGGATTTATGGTCTTGTGGACCTGAGTCTGAATTCCCTTGCTGCTACTTCCTACTCATGAGACCTTGGAGAGTCAATTAAACTTTATGAGGTAGATCATAGATTCTAATGATGAGGGGTGCAAACTCTGGAAACCCCCCTCCCCCAACTCTTTTCCAATTTCCCCTCTTGATCAAGTCTCTGGCATTGGCCTGAAGCTATAATCCTGTCAAGGGGCCTTTCATTATTGCCTATGCCATATACTCTGTTACTGGTAACCTAGCCTAGCCCTTTATTGTCTATTACTTCTGGATCACCTCTGGCTAGATCCTACCTAGCCTACCCTTGATCCTACTTCCTACCCTTGATCCTATCTAGACCCCATTCTCTTGGTCCAGGCCCAAACTACTTGGACACTCCTAGATTCCTCCCATAGTCTTTCTGTATATAAGGTCCATCTCCCCTCCATTAAGGGGCTCAGATTCTTAAAAGCTAGCAAATAGTGCAGACTCACTAGGAATCTAGCTCACCCCAATCAGTGTTGTCTTTGGCTCAAAGAAGGCTTGGATCTAATTCATTCAGGCAGGTCCCACGGGTGGACTATTTTGGGATCCCAGCACCCCTAATGGACCACTTAGACTTTATCTCATCCAACTCCTTCATTTTACACATGGGAGAACTGAGGCCAAGAATGTCCAATGACTTGGCTTTGGTCATACAACTGGTAAGTGTCTGAGGCAATATCTGAACCCAGATCTGCCTTGACTCAAAGTCTAGTGCTCTTATCTACTTCACCATGACCCCTCAGGTCCTAGCTCTAAATTTGTGATCTGAGGATTAAAGGTTAGCCTTGAACCTTACATGAGATGGAATGATCCGTGCATGGCTCAGGAAGAGTGAACATGGCTACATTGTATGTATGAGATAGAGTATCAGACTCAAAATCAGGAAGATGTAAGTTTAAAAATGACCCCAAATACCCAACTAGCTGGCTAACGCTGGTCAAGACAGGTGATGTAGTAGACATAGAGCAGTGTAGAGCAGTATATAGCTTGAATTTCAGAAGGCCCAAGTTTAAATCCTACACCACATACCTGCTGTGTGACTCCAGGCTAGTCTCCTCAGCTCTGTTTGTGCCTCGGTTTGTTTATCTATAGCATGAGGATAATGTCTTCCTCACTGGGTCATGGCAAGTAGCGAGTGAGAATGTGAAGTGTTTTGCAAACCTAAAAGTGCTTTATAAATGTTTAATATTATTATTATTATTATTATTATTGTTGTTGTTGTGGTGGTGTTGTACCCTTTACCATTCATGGGCCTCAATTTTCTCAAAATGGCAACAAGAATAATATTCTTCACTCATTTCTTGTAAGAATCAAATGAGACTGTCGACCTTAAAGTGCCATATAAGTATGAGCTATTATTACCAGAAAATGGCTGAGTTTTAAAAAAAAATGACACTTTGGTTGGGATCCAGAAACATATGCTGCTGTGGAAACAAGAGGCCATGCTAGCAGGATGTGTTACCAGTCTTTCTATGTTAACATATGGCGAAGCATGGCATAATATAATATATAAAAAGCCAGATTCAGAATAGAGAAAACTGGGTTTCACTTTCTGCCTCTGACACATCCAGGCTGCGTGATCCTGGAAAAGTTGTTTAACCTCTCAGTGCCCCAGGTGATTCTCTAACGTTGTGAGTTATAGAATATTTGGTGTTTTACATCTGTACAGGGAGTTTCCTATGGAGAGTTCTGCATACTGACAAAATCATAGGCCTGGACCAAGCGAGCTATTCAACCATCTTTGGTAGAGGGCAGGCCTTCCATGCAATGCTGCCCTTGGATTTGAAGATCTCATTTAAACAAAATAGAAATTTTTAAAATGTGTAGCACATACGTTTGATATATAACACAAGCATTCTTGTCAATTTGCTATTTGAATATATGTAGAGAAAAAAGATACACGTTCATATGTGACAAAGCAGGGGAGTATCCTAATTGTGCTGGATATTACCCTTCTACCTTGTTTTAGAAGACAGAGGTAATAGAGTTTAGTGACTTCAAACCAGAGTTTCAGGATAGAAAGAGTAGATCAGGCAAGGAAGAGGTTTAGCATTCAGCCTAAACTAGGAGCAGGTCTGCAGATGGAAGGAGGCAGACTAAGATGAAAAAATATAGCCCAATAGTGCAGAACTTCCAAAAGGGCTTACTCAGAGATGAATGTTGTCGTTTCTGATCCTCACTTTGGGCAGACCTGATTTCTTCTTTTCCACTCAAGGATCTTTCTCACCCCAGAGACTCAACGATTTTCTGTCTAGCAGTTGGTAAGTCACAAGCTATCTCGTATTAGCTAGCTAGTGTTTCTCTTTCTCTAGCACAAACCCATAAAACCCTGGCTGTTTGTATTTTTAGGAAATACCAACCCAGTAAAGTCTTGTATAATTAGCTTCCTCTCTCCTAATGTTTCCATAAGAAAGAAACACTTCGGACAACCCCTGAGGCCACAGAGATGCCTCTCCTCTCTACACATAAACGAAATGAAAATTAGGCTGTGAATACTTTTGCCACTTGGATAATGTTTAAACAAATTAAAAATATATGAGCAGAATAAAGTATAAATTAGCCAATTACCACTCCTAGCTTTGAGCACACACTGTAAGGAGGAGAACTCTTGGGAAATCTTGGGACAGCTACCTCTTTTTGAGAAATGAGAGTCCATGGGAAATTTTGGATGACTGAAGATTTTGCAGACTGTAGCTGACTCTTTACTAGTTGCTCACATGGAAGAAGGATTAGTTTATGAGGAGAGCAGTGCAAAGCAATGGGCAGAAGTCTTAGAGAAAGCAATTTGGACTCCAGATAATGGGAAATTTGCTAATAATTAGGATTATCCAAAAACTTGGAATGCCGTGGGAGTTGTTGTACTCTCCTCCCTCATTGGAGGTCTTCTTTAGATAGTCTTGTTGGAAATCTAATAAAGGGGATTCTTGGCCTAAATATTTCTGGAAACTACTAAGAAAGCTATGTGAATGAATGAAGGAAATCTGCAATTGAGTGAGCCTTTCTCCCTTGTGATTTCTATGCTTTGGCATCCAATTTCAGGATGATTTGAATTGTGAATAGGGCATTTTTTTTTTTAGAGACAAGCATGATGTTCTTAGAAGAAATGACAACAGAAAAATCCCTTTGCCTGAAAGGACCAGCACTCTGGCTTGGCCAGAACAAGGTACATGAGAAAGATACCTAATACTATGGCTTCCATGAACCTCAACTTGGTGATACTAGGCCCTGTATAGTAAAACCCCAGATGGCAATGGTTATTTGGCATTCACAAGGCATTGCTGACTTTGCTCATTTTCTGAACAATTCCCATCTAGCCATGCTTTTTCATTTTATATTTGTGGAGCTGATTTTTTGTACCTAAAGAGCTAGTCTTTCCATTTATTTCTATTGAATTTCATCTTCTTAGTATCACCTCAGTGTTCTAGCTTGTCGAGAACCTTTTGCTTCCTGATGGTCATCCAGGGTGTTTAGCTATCCCTCCTAGCTTTGTGCCATATGCAGATTGGCCAAACACACCATACATACATACATACCTTTATCACCTTTCTCTGGATTACCACACTAACTCCCTAGTTGTTTTCCTTACTTCCAGTTTCTGCTTCCAAACAGGTGCCAAAATAAATCTTCATTAGGCACAGGTCACATATACTTTTTCAAAAAGGTTCAGAGATTCCCTATTGCCTCTGGGATAAAACATTAACTCCTTACTCTGGCATTTAAAGTCCTCAATATTTTAGCCCTCACTTACCTTTCCAGACCTATTTCACATCACTCCCTTTCATATAGCCCATGTTTCAGTCAAACTTTACTAGCTGCTCCTTAAACTCAATATAAAATCTCTTGTCTCCAATCCTTCTTCACCCAGGCTATCTCCTATGTCTGGAATAGTCTCCTTTCCTGCCTCTGTCTCTTAGAATCTTTAACTTCTTTCAATTCTCACCTCAGGCATTCCTATGGCAAATGTGTAGAAAGCTTCTCCCCTCCCCCCCATAATTCCCTTTACCAAAAACAAATTGTTAATATTCTCTCTTTTCTCAAATTCTCTTGTATTTATTTATCTGTATGCATGCTGGATTCCTCAATAGAATGGAAGGTCCCAGAAGCATGGACTATTTTCATTTGTGTCTTGGTATTCCCAACACTTAGCACCTTCCCTTGCACCTAATAAGAGCTTTGTTAGTGTTCTTTTTTTAAACTGATTTGTTTTATAGTTGCATGCATTTTGAGTAAGAGTAAAACCACAGTTGATTAGGTAGATAGAGCTTGAACTAAACAATAAGTATTACTCTGTTGAGTTAGAGTAAGAACAGCATGTATCTAATGAGCCACACCTCCTCCTCCTCCTCCATACTCCCCACCACCATTTTGTGGGGAAAATGTCTTCAATATGAATTGCCATGAAAAATAAAAGTGTGTTCATTGGTTTTGTCAAAATAAAAAGACAAGAAGACAGTGATGAAGAGTTTCCTTTCCATGTTTAATTAGCTGGCTTACTCTACTTTTATGGGTATTGGGGACAGTCCAGGAAAAGGTTAAGAGTGCAACTAATAAGGTGAAATGTACAATTCTAATTCTAACAGGTCCGTACTGGATTTGGCTTGAAGGGTAGGTGATGGTGAGTTTAATCATCTGCCTATAACAGAAATAATGGTATAAACAGTAAGGATTTAATTGGCTTAATTTGAAGGGGTTTAAATGTGCCCAGAGTAACTGCAGAGCATTTTCTAAAATGAATGAATTCACGAGTGATGTTGTTATTCGTTGACTTGAAGAATTTAAAATTAACTGAAATGTGGCTAAAAAGGACCCGAAATTGCATTATTCCATTTGCTGATTGTAATTGGTCTGGACAAGTCTCATCTAAACAAGGGAGTGGTTGGAAGATGTTCAGGCCTATGTATCCGATAGGCAGAATTTTAATCATATTAATGCCAATTTGAATATATTATACCATTTAGATTTTAATATGTCTAAGTGTAATTGCATATTGTATTGCAAACCCCTTGACTTTAGGTAACATTCCCCTTCCTCCTTCATCCCAGCCGATGTTTCTGGCAAAATTGCAAATTGCAAAGAGAGCCTTTTAATGCTAAAAACCTAAAATGAAAACTTCACATTTAAGCTGATGAATATTTAATACTTGGATTGCTATTCACATTGAGATCTGGAAAGATAACTGAGGAAACACTCAGTTGGGTGTTTCAGAATAGTATCTAATAGTTTTAATGACTACGCAACTTCAGACCATTCGGAGCTTTTAAAATGATCAACATCGATGTTATTAAACATTTATTATGGCTTCGTATATATCGTTGTTGGGTGTCTCTTCTCCTGCTCCATGCTGTTATTTGTGGGTAGTCTCGCCACTCATTACAAAGAAGTTGTGAGACCGTAGAGTCCCCAAGGACCCCCATATTCTGAAGGACTGTACATTTCTAATTCTGTTCTATTATCTCTGAATCAATTCCAGTCATTTCCTAAACCTAGTCCTAGATGATTGTAATGATCAAGTTGTTTCCAATTAAAATGATCTATAATAGGAAATGTTCCTGCCAACAAAGGGCATGTGGCAATTTATCATTTTTCTTCCCCTTGTATCTGGTGAAGCACTCACTGATGTTCTGGGAGATCACATCAGATCTCAGTGCTAAAGAAGACCAAGGAAGGAAATAAAGAGAGAAGCAGAAGGTGAAAGAGACACAAAAGAACGTAGGGACTTTATCTTCATTAAAGTAAGAACTTTATCATATTTAACCCTTGTATCTCCTTCAGCACTTAGGACAATGCTCTGCCCCACCATGCTTTCAATAAATGTTCAATTCAACAGGCATATTAGATGCCTACTCTTTGTAATATAAAATCTAATAGGCCCAATCTGCTATACTTCTAAGTTAAGTACTATGCAATGCAAGAATAAAAATGAATTATATCTATGTAGTTTATAAAGGCTTATTTATAAGGTTATTTATAGGTTACTATATTGTTACATATAATACACAATATACTATAATATTATATAAAATTATAAAGGTTATTTAAGGGTTGTAAAACCTTTCCTCATAACAATTTGACAAGTTGAGGAACCTAAGTATTATTATTGCCATTTTACAGATGGAGAAACTGAGGCTCAAAGAGGTAGAATTTGATAAGACCAAAGGGTAGATTTAGACAAAGAGCTACCAGAAAGATTGAGCAGAGAAAACTCAGCTCTTAAAGTTGAAGTTTTCTATTCAGATGTAATGTGTGAAGACTTAGATATTGGTCATCGTCCCTATAACTAACATCCCAATTTAAAGCTAAATGATGCTTTCTAGAGTTTCAGGATGGAATTGTCAACATTGGAATGAGGTCAGAATCAGAATTCCAACTACAGTAAAATTTTTCTCTTCCTGGTTTCTTGGGAGCAATGTCCCCAACTAATCACATTGCCTTCCATGAGTAGTGAATGACCTTATAGCTATGTAGAGCTGAACATGAGAGCAAAAACAGGGGAAATGGAAAAACAGTAAGGAAGTCAAATTATGGCACAGATGGCTGTGTAAAGCGACAGCTGGCAGTTTGTATCTAAAGGAAGGATGCACTTTTACCATCAGGTAGGAGCTTTGTGGAGAACTAAAACGATAATGTGCATTTTGATAATTCTGTAGCCTTGTAATTGCTGACATGGGTATAACCTCCCCTACACAGATTACAACCCTCTCCTGCCTTCTCATCCTGTACAGTTCTCATCCATATTCTTCTGGAGTCAGGAAGACCTGAGTTCAAATCGAACCTCAGATACTTACTAGCTGTGTGTACTTGGTGTACTAATTCACTTACCTGCGGCTTGACTCAGTTTCCTCATGTGTAAAATGAGGATAATAATAACAACAATGCCTACCTTTTAAGGTTGCTGTGAGGATAAAATGAGATGATATTTGGAGAGCATTTTCAAATCCTTGGTAGCACTTTTGTTTGCTTTTCAGTTGTTCAGTAGTGTCTGACTCTTTGTGACTGTGTATGGGGTTTTCTTGGCAAATTTGCTATTTCCTTCTCCCAGTAAAAGTGCTATGAAAATGCAATTATTGTTATTGTTGGTATTACTATCATCATCATCATCATCATCATCACCCATAGAAGGCCCAATATAGTTGAAACCTTTCCTTGGGTCTTCTAATATTTCATGGACAGTAGGGCAACACTTGTACCATTTCTCTTTCTTCCCTTACTATGTAACTGGTTCAACTTCGGTTCTAGTCATTCACGTTCTCAATTATATGCCATGATTATATACCATGTTTCATGTCCAGGAGAGCTTTCAATTGATCTGAAAGTTTAAGTCTTCAGAAAATGTGATGGACTTAAAAATACCGGCAGTAGATCTGTTGTTAGTCTGCTCGCAAGTCATTTTTCAAGTCCTTTTGAATACATGATGCTGTGGGATCCAGATTGAATAGCTGTGACCTCCTCCAGTTGATGGAAGGCAATGGTGTTTAGGACATGGCTGCTGTAGCAGGGAAGGGATTGGGCAGCAGGGATCCATTTTGCTTGCTGTCTGGCAGTTTTAGACCCCTCTCCATTAGCCCTGCCACTCTCCTGTCACTTCACTGAAATCCTCTCCTTCCTTTTCCGCTTCAAACCTTTGTGCTAGTTTCTATGCCATGGCTAGCCCGGCCTCCCTTGGCCGCAGACCAGAAAGTATAGTCACCTTTGGTTCTGGAGCCCGCATCTATTTGCCTCTTGTAAGGATGGGAACAGTAGTTAGGAACTCAGACCAGGGAGTCACGTATGCTCCTTTTAGGTTTTTAATGTAGAAGGTTCACAATAATAAGCCTGTTGTTTTCCGCCTCGAGAAATTTAAGCCTTGATTTTTATGTAGGGTTATAGATTTTGAGCTAGAAGGGACTTTGGAGGTCATCTCGTTCAACCTCTTCATTTTATGGATGGGGAAGCTAAGGCCCAGAGAGGTGAGGTTATTTATTCCAAGTCACACAGGTAGTAAGTAGAAGAGCAGAGATTTGAACCCATGTCCTCTGACTCCAATTCTTTCAGTGTTCTTTCCATTCTGCCTCAGTAGTGGCTTGGTTATTGCTTAATTCTATTATTTGGTGGTGACAACTTTTAAAACTACAAATTCTTCCAAACAGCTGTGATTTCATTTGTTTTTGATACTTTATATAATTTACAATTGCATTTGTAAAATCACAATTAGCCTAATTTATTTAATGACCCCCATCACAGGCTGCCGAGTCTTTTTTAGAGGGTGTTTTTAATTGCGTACAAATAAACACCATAATTTCAGAAGGGTTCGAGTGAAGTGGGTATTCACCATAATTCTACTCCTTGGTCTTGAGCCAACATTTCAGTAAATTTTTTCCCCCTTCAGTAGAAAGGTTCATAATGAATACAAAATGTTTTGGGGAAAAGGTTGAATTCTCCTGGTAATTTAGAGATAAATCTTTTCCTCAGTCTAAAGTTTTGGATTCCAGTTACTGACCTTTTCATTTCTGGGCTCAGGATAAATATATTATCTTTGGTTACAGATAATGACGTTATGAGCAATCCAGAACAAAAGGTTAAGCTGTTACAATGTCCACCGCTGAGCTTTTGTTTAATCTGTATGAAATTACCTCATCTATTTCTCGTTCAAACTTAGGAGCTGATTCCTAATTAGCCTTGCCTGGGAAGGAAGCTGCCCTTTCCTTTGTTTACACTTTTAGGGTGAGTGCGGTTCAGGACATTTGGAAGGAAATAGGAACAGGGAAGAAGTAGAGTGTGGTTTTTCAGGCTTACTAACATCTAAGTGTGCTAATGAGTCTGGATCCTACCACAAAAGTTTGTGTATCGAAGCAAATGGCAGCCAATTGGCCCATCCATTTGGTCCTGGGAAATGTCCTGGAAGCTTGGCAAGGGGAGATTCTCAAGAGAGTGAATGAATCCTGCCAACTTCCAATTGGCCAAGACACATTACAAGGACAGACTTCTCTCTCTCTGAGCATTCTAGCTTTTCCATTCCAATTGGAATTGGCCTCACTGAGCGCACAGGGGAGAAAGATCAAACAAGCCTTTTCAGCTTTCAGGCTCGGACCAATTCTTCATTTTCTCTGGCTGGTCTCATCCTTCTTATGATCAGGGACAATTTCCAATATTAGGAAGCAGCAGAGTTGTTACCAATTAATTTATGTGACTGAGAAACTGCTGGGGCCAATAGGGGATGTACAGACAGGTCTATTTTTATACACATGGAGATACAAGGCACTTAGCAGGGCTAAAGAATTTTAATCGTCACTGATAAAATTTTAGCTGTGCTGTGTGAGACAACCTGCCTGTCACATTGGCCCCGGCTCAGCATCGAGCACTCCTGATACTTGTTTGTGAAATGGTGACAGCTGTGTGCCTTGCCTGGCTGCTTCTGTTTATAAAAACACAGGGGTAAATGACAGTCCCCCCTCAGGCCCCTTTATTGAGGCTTGACTTTTCAAAAATGGCCAAGAACCACCCCCACCCAAAGAAAAGGTTTATAGCAGCACATGACCTATGGAGACAGGCCCAGTTTACTTTTAAAAGAAAGGTTTAAGGGAAATTCAAGGTGAAGATGTTTCATCTCTTGGTCTAAGGCAACATTTTCATCATATTTTTTTCAATTTCCTCTGTCTCTTCTTCCCCTACTAGAAGTGTGTGTGTATGTGTGTGTGTGTGTGTGTGTGTGTGTGTGTGTGTGTGTGTGTTTCATTTGTTTTATTTAGGTGGGCCTGTGCAATAGACAATAACCTTAGTTAATTCCTTCCTGAAATGCAGCCTATGGGCTCTGCCAGGGACTCAAATCTATTAAAGGACCCCAATGTGGAAGTTGACCTTATCCTACTAAGAAACAATGTTATTGGTATCTTTATTAAAAACCAAGATCAAAGGCAGATGAGCGGACATGTTTATTTATGGTATCATAGAATCATAAATTTAGAGTTGGAAAGGATTTTAGAGGCCAAGTCCTCCAACTTCCTTATATTCATAGGGAACTCCAACTAAGGAAAGTCCCTTTACCAACACAGATCAGTCTTAGAGCAGAGGTTCTAAACTTTTTTTGGGACATGGATCCCTTTAGCAATCTGGCGAAGCCTACCGACCCCTTCTTGGAATAATATTTAATTTTTTTTAAAAAATCATGATTAAAGGAAATGTTAGATTTCAATTAAAGATTAGTGAAAATAAAGACCCAATTTTGTCCTATCAAATTACCCAGACCACCTGAAATCTATCCATGGACACCAGATCAAGAATTCTTGCCTTAGAGAATTGTCTAAGACAAGGACAGTGTATATGACTTGCCCAGGGTTGCATAGCCAAGTATGTGTCAGAGTCATGGCTTAAAAACTAAGGTCTTTCAGATTCTGGGATTAACTCTTGTCATGCTGCTGACTCATTCCATAAAGAAGGAAACTGAGACCCAGAGAGTTTAATCAACTTGTCCAAAGTCTCTCAGGTATTGGATGACAGAGAAAGAATTTGAACTTGGGTCCTCTGATTCTCATTTCATAGCTGTTACTGCTCCATTGTGTGTGGACTGATTTGTACTTGTGCATTGCCTGATGATTTTCATTCATTTACCATCTTTCTCTCTCACAGTGCTGCTGGGATTTTGTACCTTTCCTGATGGCATATATTGAATGTAATCTTCCTATTAATGATTTCTGCTGTTGGGGTATGTGTATTCATATTCAAGTCAATGTCATTGGTCCTCTTTGAATGAAGAACAAACAACAACAATCTTCACCAGTAAGGAGGGAACTACTGAGAGGAGGAAGGTCATTTTCATCTTCATCCCTATGGATCAGGGACATTTCATATGAAAAAATGAAATGAAATAAGCAAAACAAAAACCTCCTCCTGCCTCTGGGATTGAAGCCCTCTTTTCTGGTTTCTGTTCACATTAGGTTCCCTTTGAAAAAAACAAAAAAACAAACCAAACCCCAAAATATTAGGCAGTGTTGTGCTGGTAATTGTTTAACAATAGTTTCTCTGGAAAAATGTAACATGACACACTTTAAGTTTAATCTGCACTTAACGTTTTGTCTATCACTTTCTTAAGTTCAGACAATAAACATAAATCAAGCCCTGATTTTTAGTGTTAGTGGAGGTTTAAATGTTTGCAAATGAAAATTTTAAATTGACTTTCAGGAACAAGTACAAACTGATTCTAGCACCTTTCCTTCCACAACCCAGCATTGGCCACCAGAGGCTCATGGGATCATAAATCTATAGCCAGAAAGGACTTTAGAAGGAATTTAATGTATCCTTTCTCCCTGTTGTCTTACAGATGAGGAAACTGATTCCCAAAGAAGTTGTGTGACTTGTCAAAGGTCACACAGGTAATGTGGCAACACCAGGATTCATTTGATCCAGGTCATCTGACTCCTAATCCCATACTCTTTCTCCTGTGCCACCCTATCTTCCACAGTGTCATAAAGCCCTTGCAACTATCCGTCTAAGACTGCCTTGGGACTGATGCATGGTTAAATGTAATATCTATGACTCTCGACTTATTTTTATGTGTGGTTGGTGAGGAATATCTCATTACTTTAGGATCAATGGCAAGATAACACCCTAGTTAACGTCCTCAGACCCTCTCACCTAGACTACTTCAACAGCCTCCTAATTGGTCTCTCTGCATCCAGTTTCTTCTGTCTCCAATCCAGTATTTACATAGTTGTCAAACTGGAATCACTAACACCCAAGTCTGAACCTGTCACTCCCCTGCTCAGAAAATCCCCGGAGCTACCTACTCCCTATAGAATAAATTACAAAATCCTCCATTTAGCACCTGACTCTAACTTATCTTTCCAGACCCATTTACCGTTATCCTCCCTTACACAGTACGTGTTTCAACCAAATAGGCCTATTTGCAGTTCTCACACGTGACATTCTGTCTTTTGCCTATGCACCTTTGCCTTGGTGGATCCCCATGCCTGGAAATGTCTCCCTCATTACTACTGCAACATGGAGCCCCTAATTCTTTTTGAGATTAAGGCTAAATGCCATCACTTTTTATATGAGGAATTTCTTGATTCTTTTTTGATTTGCTAGACGTCTTCCACAGATTACTTTGCATGTATTTTTTATTTACTTATTCGTGGGCATGGTATAGCCCTTCAGTAGAACATATACCCCTTGAAGGCAGGGTCAGTTTTTGTTTCTGTCTTTCTAATTCCAACACAGTGCCTGGAATAGAGTAGGTACTCAACAAATACTTCTTAAATAGAATATTGACGCATTTGATATAAAGGCAGTGTGAAATAAAGCAGAGAATGTTGACTATCTGTATGTAGATTCAAATTCTATCTCTGATCCTAGTTTCCTTGAGTGACTTGGCCAAGTCACTTAACCTCTTTAGGCCTCAGTTTCTTTATCTATTAATTGAAGGGGTTGGGTTAGATAGCCTCTGAGGTCCCACCTAGCAGTAGACCAATGATTCTTTGATCTCATAAACAGCTGTGAGTACAAGATGGAACTACTTTCAAAAAGTTAAAGCAAAACAACAACAAAAAAATCCCCCAAAATCTTCCACAAAGTTTTCCTTTTCATCGACCCATGACTATAGTTGGTAAACTTGCCATGTTCAAGATTGCAGTGATCATTTAGTACAGTATGCATCTATCGAGGGACAATATTCTGTCCAGCCATGGATCAAAAGTCCATGGAATACAAGAAGTAGAGGAACACAATAAGCATTGAATTTAGAAGCAGCTGGAAGGGACTTCATTTATTTCTTTTAAAATATTGATTTATTTATGTTTTCCACTTAAACGTTTATTTGTTTGTTTGTTTGTTTGTTTATTTATTTTTGTTTTCCATGTTCTCTTCTGTAAGATTTTGAGTTTCAATTTTTTTTCTCCTGCCCTTCCGTCCTCCCTTCCCAAGACAGCATGCCTTACATAGGCTATACATGTACAATCACGTTAAACATATTTCCATGTTAGCTATGTTGTGAAAGAATTAGAACAAAAGGGAAAAACTGTGAGAAAGAGAAAAACAAAAAAGAGAGACAGAAAATACTATGTTTCCATCTGCTTTCAGATTCCATAGTTCTTTCTCTGGATGTGGATAACATTTTCCATGGTGAGTCTTTTGGAATTGTCCTAGATCATTGTATTGCTGAGAAGAGCTAAGTCTATCAAAGTTGGTCATCTCACACTGTCGCTGTTACTGTGTACAATGTTCTCCTGGTTCTGCTCACTTCATTTAGCATCAGTTCATGTCTTTCCAGGTTTTCCTAAAATTCGCCTGCTCATCATTTCTTATATAACAATAGTATTCCATAACATTCATATATCACAGCTTGTTAAGCTGTTCTGCAACTGATGGGCATCCCCTTGATTTCCAATTCTTTGCCACCACAAAAAGAGCTGCTATAAATATTTTTGTACAGAGTGGGTCCTTTTCCCTTTTTTATGATCTCTTTGGGATACAGACCTAGTAGTATATTGATGGATCAAAGGGTAAGCACAATTTTATAACCCTTTGGGCAAAGTTATGAATTGCTCTTCAGAATGGGGGAAGGGACGTTACAGATCATTTTATCCATCATCTTCATTGTACAGAAAAGGTAACTGAGGCCTACGGAGGAACAATAACTTACCCAATGTCAAATAGGTAAGTTTGGGGGTTGGAAGACATGTCCCTTGATTCCAAATCCTAAAACTCTTAGAAAAGAGTTAGTTCTCACCAGTAGAAACCAACATCCAAGAAATTTATACCATTAGTGGCAGTTGGAAGAAGATGTCAAAAGATTGACTGGGTTGTTTTCTGAGTAATTGGGAGTTTTCAAGGTAGGGCCAAGAGGCCAGCAGCCTATGGAAGGGGCAAATTTTAGGGTCAGGGGAGGTTGCAGAAGAAGGACCTTGGAATTCAACACATTCAGGAAGATATATTAGCTACATGGCTGACTCATATTCAGCTTGTGATGTACTTTGATCATTGGATTTTCCTCTTCTGCATTAATTTATTCAACCCTTCCCTTGTCCAAATTCTATTTATACTAGGCACATCCTAGTCACAATAGCTGTAATAGTATTTTTTCCTGGCCTTCTCTTCTTTTTCTCCCCTTTTTTCTATTGTTTCTCATGTCAGTAAGCTGACAGAACACAAAATGAACAGTCTTAAACATTTATTCAGCTCCCTTCCATTAATCTAGAATTCTTGGGAAATCAGTGGGCAAACATGGGAAAAAAGACATTTCTCATTTACCCTTTTGTTTGATTTAATTTAATTGAGCTTGTTGGTAAGGATTTAGGCTTCTGTCTTTTCTGATGCTCTAAAGAGATGCCCTTCCCTCATTTAAATGGACCTACAAGTAATTTCTGGGACACATGTCAGTTCTCTGATCCTAGGTAGCAGATCCTTGAGAACGTATCTGACCATCTGGCAAAAGTTTCTGCAGCTTCTTGGGACAAAAGGAACGCTCTCCCAGTACAGCACAGTAGAACTCCTTTAAAACATGACATACAAAAGGTGCTTACTATATGGCAGGTTCTGTGCCAAATGCTGGAGATTCAAAAACAAGGAAACAAGATGGTTTTTGTTCTCAAGGATCTCCTATTCCATTGAAGGAAGATAAAACACAAAGGAGAGGTGGGAAGAGGGGGAAGGAAAGGGAAAGGAAGTGCTCTGGGGGCAGGGTGTGGGGTGGGAAGGGCAAAGCAGTCTGTACTGAGAGTGAGACAAGAGGGAAATTAATGGCTGGGGTTTTTTTTATGGTGATTCTAGGCCTGATTGTGGAACAGCTAGGTGACACAGTGGGTAGAGTGCTATACCTGGAGTCAGGAAGACCTGAATTCAAATCTGCCCTCAGACACTTACTAGCTGTGTGACTCTGGGCAAGTCACTTAACTCAGTTTGCCTCAGTTTCCTCATCTGTAAAATGAGCTAGAGAAGGAAATTTACAAACCATTCTAGTACCTCTGCCAAGAAAACCCCAAATACGGTCATGAGGAGTCAGACATGACTGAAAAATGACTAAACAACAACAAAAGGCCTGATTGCTCAGATTAATAATAGAGTTGAGTAAAAGAGGACTGACTAGGCTACTTCTGGGGTCATACATTCTCTTTCCCTGAAGATTTTCAAGTAGTCTCTAGGGCCACTTGCTAGAGATTCAGAGAGGATCCCTGTGGTATGAGTGGGATTAGATGGCTTTGGGGTCCTTTCCAATTTTGAAATTGAGTGATTCTATGATACTGAGATGTTCCATAGAACCAATCATGGTTCTCTCAAACCTAATCAATCTAACAAATACATGATACATTGGGTAAGACAGGGTGGGAAAGTGGATTGAGTGTTCAGTTTGCAGTCAAGCTGATGGGAGTTCAAATCCTGGCTCCAACAATTAATCACTGCATGACCATGGGCAAGTCAGTTCCCTTACCTATTGTAAAAGGGACAACAATCCCTATGAGACTTACAGGAGATGACAAAATGTATACAAAATTATTTGTAAACTTTAAATTGTTCATTAAATGTCTGTCTGTTACTGTTACTGCGCCACTGTTAGTAAGTAAAGTCTGCCCTCCAACAGCAGTTTTATAAAGGTTTGGATTTGGAGTGATTTCTTAGTGCAGAACAAACAGAATTGTAAAATGCCTGATTAGCAGTCATCCCTGTAGATTGTAAAAGTAGTTATAGGTTAAGTTACTGAATCCTGTTAAATGACTGAATCCTGCTCTGTTAATGAAGCTTATGAGTGTCTTTTTATGTTTCATCTTTCTTTTGTGTTGGAATAAATTACCTGTTCCATAGCCAATTCATATTGTACATTCAATACCTGTTTATTTTAAAAATCTGCACCCTCCCCACCTTTGGGGAATCCCTTTACTTTATTAGCTGTAATCTAATTTACTATTATTAAAATTCCCCTCCCCCCAGGCATGGAGTGAGAGATTAACAGTCATTGAATGTGAGAAAAGGGAGGACTTTCTCATTAGAGGCAGACTCTCTTGGACTGAACCCAGTCCCAAACTTCATGGCTAGGTTCAGGACAGGAGAAGACAATTGCCCCAGTGTCTGTGGGCTCAGCTGAGTGATTCTTCAAGGCTAGATATGTAACAGATATGCATTTATTTTTATCTGTCTACATCTATCTATCCATATTGTGTGCGCGCACACACACACACACACACAAACACACACACACACACACATAATTAAAATAACTACCTCTTCTGAGAGACAATCTAAAAATTGGCAGGAGAAGAATTGTTAGACCAAAGCTGGTTTAGATTTGGGCCTGGCCAGCTCTCTGGAATCCTTTTAATGTCATTGTTAGGAGATGATGTGGAAAATATAAGGGCACATTTGAAGTGGGTAGCTCATGCTTACCTGATGATAAAACATTGGCTTGCATACTCTGGGGACATTTAACATAAGAAATGAAAAAAAAAAGCCCTGCTCAAATGTAGACTTGGACCACAGCATAGGATAAATGGCAATTGGTGGGTTCCCATATTATTTTCCATTTGACTTGCTCCATCTGGAATGTGCCAACTGTAAAGTGACTTTTAGAATTTTTGTGTTCATTCAGAATCTGCTTCTGGTAATGGCACTTTGGGATTTTCAAGTATTTCCTTATTTTTTAAAATAGGTTTTCCAGGCATCAACTGCATGATTTATTGTACTTCCATGCTCTCTTAGTCTCCTTAAAGGTGTATTTTTTTTCTTCCTTTAATTACTGAGTCTCATTCCTCAGGGACAGGCTTCTTTAGAGAATACATTCTACTGGGCATGTTAGAATCTTCAGAGAAGTCTCTCCTGTCACCTCCCTAGTCTTGCAAATGGGCTGAGAACTTGAGGCTTCTTTGTGACTTAATGCTACTTAGAAAGTGCCTCCTGTCTCTTCTCTAATTAACTGCAATCAGGAAGGCTAGTTGGTGGACACATGGTGTCGGTGCTCTGTGAAATGCTTCCTGATGGCTATAAACAGTGCCATATGTTCTTTGTGAAATATTGCTATAATCACTGGCAGCAGGAACAGCTGATAGGAGATGAAGGACCAGCTCCCTCTTCTTCCTGCTTTATTCTCCAAAGCTGGGCTGTACTTTGCTCATCAGTTTAATATTTGCTTTCAGCGACTGTGCTCGACATCTTTTGCATTTTAGCCATTGCTTGTTCAAATGTTATATATTTGAGTTGAAATGATAGCTGTGACTGATGTTCAATGCCTCCTCTCCTAGCCCAGAAACACTTTTCAATGTGGCTGGGGAGGGAGTGGCAAGATCTTAGCTAATCCTGTAACAAATAGATTACTGAGATATCAAAAATTAAGTTCTTTTTTTAAAAAGCAAACCAATAGACAACCAGAGGATAGAATCACCATACATTTCAGTATATGAACATAAATTTCTTAGTTAAGCTGGAAGTTCAGCATACTTGCTCCAAACCACATAGTGCCTGGCACATAGTAGGTGCTTAATCAATGCTCATTGGATTGAACAGAATAGAAAAAGCAGTTATTGGCTATAAAAACACTTGGCTGCTTTTGTAGGTCTCAGCTATGGAAAGGATTGCCTGGGAGTGAATAGAGAGGAGGAGTTCCAGGCGTATCTTTTAAAAAAAGCTACCAATGAAATCCAAATTCAATTAATATTCTCATCCCAGAAGGCAATATAAAAATATTATAGTGTGTTTACCTCTCAGATGTATCCATGCTGAACTAGCTTTTTAACTCAGATAGGAACCCCATTTCCAGAACCAGAACTGCTGACATCTCTTACATCCTTGAGCAGAGAAAGAAGCCTAAGAGTAGACTATAATTTCTAAGCTGTCTTATGTCCAAGTTTCTCCTCCGACAAAGGGTTCTAAAACGTTGGCCTTCAGTCTACCACCTCCTTGTTAAGGAAGAGCAATTCTCCACAAGCACCGCTGGGTGGTAGGCCCTCGATGAATGGATGGCTGCTTCCTAGGTACATGTCAGTAATGGGAGCAGTGCATTAGACATGTAAAGCACTTATTGTCTTTTCAGCTAGAATCATAGGGCTGTTTAGGGAAGTAACTAGATAAAACTGACTAGCAGACAGAACAGAGGGATTTGTTCCTTTTAAGCCTCCACTTGAGTGTTTCCAGATGTGTTAGATGACTAATTTTAATAACACATTTTCTAGCTCACAGATTTTTTTATTATTATTGCAAAAAGCTTTTTTTTTTTAACTGTCTCTTTAATGCTTTGGGGCTCTGGTCTGTGGAAATGTGGAAACAGGTCTCTCTTGCTCCTTTTTTATTTATTTATTTTTTGCCTTGCATGTGCTACGCAGACTATTAAGTTGTGTGTATGTGATTGATCTCTTTAATAAAACAGAGTTCTTTAGTAAGCAAAGAGTGATAAAGATAAACAAATGTACCTGTTTGTCCAGTACTTGGGAGATTAGGGTAACACCAGGGCATCCAGAGAGCCCATTAACAGATAAGTTAGATGAAACCCATCAATTCAGATTTCATTCCAGTAAGTTGGGGAAACCATTTTCTTTAAGTTAATTTCATCCATGTTTTCTCTTCATTTGTAATACTTTGTGGATTTTAACAGAAAAAAATACTTAATAAGGTGGAACGTGAGCTTCAGATAAACAATGTTGTCGGCTTCTCCACCTCCCTTCTTATAGAGCCCTTTGAAGTAGGAAATACTGCTTTGTAGTTTTGTTTAATTTTATCATTTGGATTTTGGGCATTATACTAGAGGATCTCACTCCTCATCAAGGGGAACAGCTGTCAAGAATAGAGTCCATTCGAATTCTAGTCTATTAAATTTTTTGTTTTTTTTAACGCTGGAAAGGATAAGATGCCATGCTAAGATGGTTTCCATAGGTCTTTCTTCAGTTATTCACAATAGGGCATTCTTTCCATGGCAACAACTGTTACCATGGTACATATTGTATGCTTCTTCAGAGCTACTGAGGAGTGTTATTAAGACAGTAACCCACCCACAAGCACCCTTGCTTGAGCGCGCACGCATGCACACACGCACACACACACACACACACACACACACACACAAAACATCATCTTGTGACTCGTGAAACACGGAAGATTTTACAATATTCAGAAGGGGGAATGTAGTAAATGTAGTAAACATAATTTTAAAAAATATCCTTTTCCCCCTCCATATGATTAGATGAGTGATTACTGACATTGCCTCTGTAAGACAAGCAACAGAGGCTCTCTCAGTCCTCAGAGATATGTGAGTGCTGTTTATAAACTGCATAGAATCACAGGGGCAAAAGTTGGCTTGTACAATAGCCAGCCCGGGAGCACGTTTTGGAAATTCAGTTCCTCGGACTTTGATCTGGAAGGGAGCTAACAGGTCATCTAGCCTCGTTGATTTTACCTTGTCTCCACTCACACAACTAGCCTGACGTTGGTTACCTCCCATTTGGATTATTGTAATCGTTTCCTGATAAGTCTTCTTGCATCCATTCTCTCCTCTCTCTGACCCATTCTCCGCAAAGCTGCCAAACTGATGTTCCTAAAGCACGGGTCTCACCTCTGTTCAAGAATCTTCAGTGGCTCCCTATTGTTTCTAAGATATAATACAAACTCATGTTTGCCATTTAAAACATTTTGCAGTCTGGCTCAAACTAATCTTTGCAAACTAATTTCTTATTATTCCCTGTCATTTATTCCATGTTCCAGCCAAACTGGCCTACTTATTGTTCCCTATAAAGGACAATCTATTTCTTTTCTCCTTGCTTTAAGCAGTCCTCCTGTCTTTCATACCTAGAATGTACTCCCTCATCCTTTTCACCTCTCAGAAATCACTAGTTCCCTTCATGTCCTATATTTTAAATCTTTTACTGATTTCCTCAGTTAGTGTTCTTCCCCACTACCCAAATTACTTGGTATTTCCTTTGCATACGTTTTATATTTACTAATTTGCATACATGAAGTGAGCCCCTTCCCCACCCCCACTCCATGAATGTTACCAACTTGAGGGCAGAGATTTTTTTTTTGTCTCTGGTGTCCAGCTGATTCTTATATATTGGCATACTAGGTATTTAATAAAAGCTTGGTGAATCGAATTAAATTATTCCATTCTTTCCTTGGAGAAATGAGTGCAATAGCTAGAAAATGTTGCATCTATCATCAAATGGATTAGTTTTGTCTACTGTTTGTTTTTAGCTCTTTTTCTTTGTTACAAGTGAAGACTCACTGGATGGAGTACATGCTTGTTTGCAGGCCCAGATTACCTAACATGGAAGTACCCTACTTCCCTGAATTCTCCTTCCATGTGAATGGGAGTAATCTCCTTTAATTAGCTGTGTAGCTAGAGCAGAATGTGTCTTTAAAACTGATCAGAGGAGGACAGTCTCTTTTTTTTACTCTTTGCTCTTTCCTACTTATCCAGAGGGTGACGATTATAGTTCACTCATGACACGAGTACCATGAATTACACTAGGAGTGGGGATAACCTTCTGCCATTTCTTTTTTATCCTGATTCAGAAAAATAGGCTTTGGAGAGTTTCTCTTCTGATTCATTTGTCCTCCATTTCAGGTGTTGGCAGTGTGTCTCATTGGACCTGGGAGTTTGAGCCATGGTGACCTTGTAGCCATAAATGTAGGTGGGATGTTGTAGCCCACCTGCCCTTCAGTCTAAGGTGCATGGAACTCAAAGCCCATTCAATGACTAAGGCTGGGTAAGAAATGAGCCAAGGAATGGCCCCTTCAAAAAAAAAAGTCAATCTGGGAAGGGAAGACCCTTAGGGTTTCTGGACAAAACAGAAACAATTATTATGTACATTCACTCTAAGCTATGGGAGCCCAAACAATGGCGGGGCTGGACCTACTGTTAGCCAATCAATTAGAGCCATATTGAACTGAGTTTAAGGCCCATAAACCCTAAGATATCTTGCTAGGTTTCAGTCATCAAAATTTATGTCTTTGGGCAGAGCACCTGCTGGTAAAGGTATGATACCACATTGGACTGAGAAAAAGGTAGTAGGGAAGGGAAGGGGAGGGAGAAAGAGGGAAGGAGTGAAGGGAGAACAGATAAAGGAAGGGAAGGACCTGAAGAGGGAGAGAGGAAAGAAAGAGGGAGCTGCATTGCCCAAATGGAACTGGCCAGTTGGATCACTAGTAGGGCAGCCCAGACTACTTACAGGTTGCTGTTTGTCTGTCTTTCTTTTTTTATTTTATTTTGTTTTATTATTTTTAGGCAATTGGGATTAAGTGACTTGCCCAGGGTCGCACAGCTAGTGTCAAGTGTTTGGTCTGAGGCCGGATTTGAACTAAGGTCATCCTGACTTCAGGGCTGGTGCTCTATACACTGTGCCACCTACCTGCGCCTGTCCTTCATTCTTCAAAGAGGACCATGACATCAGGAAGGTGATGCCAAGGCTTGTGAATGAATTGGATTTAAGTGAGAGAGAGCTGTACAAAGTCACTAGCCTCACTTGATCCTCTGGAGCCGTCTGGGTCCAGTGTCAAGATACAGATCAGGACAACTGAAGATGGCCCCCACCTGGTCTCACTACAAAAGGCTGAAGATAAGTTATGCTGCCCACCTCTTGGTGGAGAGTGAATGGACTAATACAAGGTCAAATGCAAATTTGTTTTGTTTACCATATTTGTTGGGGGGGTGTGAGGGAGGGTCATAGAGGATAGCTATGGTAATATAAAAAGAATTTTTAAATGAAAGAGAAGAATGTCAATGAAAAAAAAAACCCAACAGAAGAAAAGGGACATAGATATACAGAGCATTATTGGCATTATTGTATTAAATTTGATATATAGTCCATATGACTCAGGTGCCTTTGTTCCAATTTCTACTCACTCAGCTAAGACAGGTTTCCAGAGGGCAGCTACATCTCCCACTCATGGTTTTAAAAAGCTGTACATAATAGAAATTCATAGTTCAGCATACAATCCTCTTTTTTTCTGTTGTTCTTTGAATATGTAAATATTCATGTTTATTGATATCTTAGGAATTGTTTGTTCTGCATATTCCTTGTGCCCTAAGGGGATGACTAAGCCAGATGGCATTCTGATTTAAAGCCCATGCAGTGCCCTTTGTCGCAAAGCCCTGGAATGGCCTAGGCCTGCCTTTTGGTGAATCCTCTATTAGCTGATATTATGAATGGGAAATCTATCTCTTTGGGCCTAACTGCCTGTTTACACCAGTTGTTGTTATTGGTCTGGGTCAGTAACCCTGTGGGCTAGGTTTCACCTGTCAATGTATAGCCTTGCTACGTATGTATCCTTGTATCCTGTGTATCCTTGCTTCATTTGCATTTAGTAATTTTTTTTTAAAATATCTCTAGCCTCATTGTTTTAATCTCTTCAGATCTTGAACTTGTATTTGGGGCCAGCAAGCACTTAGGCCAGGGGTGGGGACCTGTGGCCTCAAGGCCACGTGTGGACCTCTAAGTCTTCCAGTGTAGCCCTTACTGAATTCAAAACTCATGGAACAAATCTCCTTAACAAAAGGATTTGTTCTGTAAAACTTGGACTCAGTCAAAAGGCTGGCATTGGACTAAACTGGAGAAGAATTGGGTAAGAATGGAAGCAATATCCCTTAGAAGGGGGGAAGGGAATGGTATCCTAGAGCCTAGAAATATGGGCTTCATTTAGAAAATGAGGGATGTGGCTTCCTATGAAACTCTAAGAAGGCTGAAAATATAGATAGAGAATAGAGTAGGGATATGTTGAGAAGAAATAGGGACAGTTACGAAGGTGCAAGGTAGATAGTATGGATTTTCTCTGTGATAGCAAAACAAAGTTATCAGTGGGATGTGAGAAGCATAGAAGAAATTCAGAATTTTATGAGAAGGTTCAGTCCATCGCCTCTGCGTAGTGAGCCAGAGAGGTGATGTAGAATGAATAACAGAAGTGTGCCAAATGGTGACTGGAGCCAAATTGTAGCTATAGAAGAGAAATTTGTAGTATGTAAGTTATGCTGAGTAATGAGATGCACTCCAGCTAGTGCTATATGGCAAGGGAGCAGAACAGGAATGGAAAAACTGGACAGTGGGGTCATCAATTTAACAGGTGTAATAGGGAAAAAAATTCAGTGTCAGCACTGTGCAAAGCTCTGATCCAAAATTAAAAATTGGCAGGCTGGGTCTGGCAAAATGTTAGTGGGTTAAAAGAGGATAGTGTGATGGAAATGGCAGTATTGAAGTAGATGACCAGGATCAGATCTAGGATAAGGAGAAATGACAGTGTGTCAGGGCAGAGTCTGAACAAGAAAGTGGGTAGAATTGTAAGCTTAAAGACTAGTAAAGAAGGAAAAGAGATTAAATTGGAAACTGGGAACAAGAAGGCTGGTGACTTCTCTTCCATTTTATCTCTTGTTTTAAAAAAAATTACTTATTTTATTCCAAACTTAAGAAATAAAACTTGCATTTCCATAACATAGTAGAATAGGGGAAAAAAAGATGATTGTACATGAAACTGTAAATCTATTATGTACAAACTTGCTATTCCTTTTAAATATATAATAAAGTTATATAACTTTCTTTTTT
Source organism: Phascolarctos cinereus (assembly GCF_003287225.1). NCBI lineage: Eukaryota > Metazoa > Chordata > Mammalia > Diprotodontia > Phascolarctidae > Phascolarctos > Phascolarctos cinereus. The sequence continues at coordinate 75,000,190 of NW_027555958.1, read as the reverse complement.
TCCCTTTTGTCTTCTCTTTAGAGATGGCTATCATTAGATACAAATATATATATATATATATATATATATATATATATATATATATATATATATATATATATATATATATTATATATGCAAAATCATTCTACACATACTTCTACTTATCAGTTCTTTCTTCATATGGAATGGAAGAAAGTGAAACCTCAGAAGCAAAAAGCAAGAAAGGACTTGATGTCACCTAGGAAGAGCCCAGCTGGTCGAAAGTCAAGGAAATGAAGTTATTGATATAAGATAAAATTATCTGATAGTATAAGCAATGATATGAATGTGGTGAAGTGAATAGAAGTCTGACATCAGTGTAAGGAAGACCTGTGTTCAAGACTTCCTTCTTATTCATATTGACACCATGATCCTACACAGGTTACTTACAGCCCAGGGCCATTCTCTAAGAGTCTCCTAATCTGGAACCTCCTGCGAGAATGAAATCATAGGTCTGGTCTTTGAAAAAAAAAAAGTCTATTTACTATACCATGCTGTGGATGGTTTTCTGTATGAAGCTTTAAGACCAGATGTTGGAGGGCTGATGTGTGATCCTTCAGAGATAAAAGTTAGAGTGTATGACCTAGAGTTCACTTTGAGTTTCAAGATTCTATGGATATGCCATTGTTAAGCCAAACTGGTCAGCTAGTCTGACATGTTAATTAGTTAACATGGATCAAGTGTCATGGTGTGTAGAAAGATTATTGGATTTGGTTTCAGTAAAAAAATTTGTATTTGTGTTTTGCTCTGTCAGTTACTATGTAGCCTTTGAAAATCATTTGAACTCCTAGAGCCTTGATTTCTAATCAGTCAGCAAGCATTTTTTCCTTACTTGCTAGGTGCCAGGCACTGGAGATGCAAAGGCAAAAATAAAAGTCCCTGACTTTGAGGACTTTGCATTCAATCCAGGAGATTATACACATTACATATATCTATTACACACACACACACACACACACACACACACACACACATAATGGAATACTATCAGCTAAACCGTAGAACTAAATGTAGCACCTGAGACATATCTTTTCACATATGGATGCTTAGAGTAGCTACTATAGAAGCATGAATCATCTCTATGTCAAAGTCTTTCAAATTCATTTCATCCTTTCCCAGTTGGAATTTTACCTTGAGTCTGAAGGATTCTGTATTTGGTTGAAAAGTGAAAAATCCATCTAATCACTATAATGTTTGCACAAATTGGGTGGCTTAGTGTTGTGAAAATCATCAGATTCTATTTGAGAACCTCTTCATTAGTGGACTTCAAGCAAAGACTAGCTGAACAATGAATTGCTTAATGAGAGTGTATTAAACACCTACTATGTGCCGGGCCTGGTGCTAAGCAGTGGAGTTACCAAGACAAAAGTTGAAAGAGACCCTATCCTTAAGGAACTTACATTCTTCTAAGGGGAAACAAGACATAAACAGATAAGTACATACACATATTGATGTATGGTGGAGAAAAGTTATTTTTTCAGGTATGAGTTGAACTACCTGGTTGCTAAGGTCCCTCCCAACTCATTCAGTAATCTTGTGGGATGAATGACAGGCTAAAGTTTTCACTTTTCACCTGGATGCTTTAGCTTTGGGTAGAACTCTCCACATGTGTATTTCTTTAAAAATCCAACTAAGCTCTTCACTTTCCTGATATTTGTGATATTCTTGGGATGGTATTTCACTGCCCTTTTGATGCAAACAGCTCTCAGAAACCAAACAAAAGTTCACGTAAACTGTAAACATCTCCATCAAAGTACATTTGAAAAAAAGCTTTCCTTCAACTCACTTTCTCTATGGTTAAATACAAGGCATCAGGAAAGAGTTTGAGGCTTGGGGGACAAAAGGTCATTTGGAGGATTCTTATTAACAAAACGTTGTAGAGTCATAGATAATAAATTGGAAGGGACTTGATGGGTCATCTTGTCCAACCCCTTCATTTTACAGATGAGAAAACAGAGGCCCAGAGAGTTGAATGACTTGACCAAGATCATAGAAGTAGTATGTTACAGAGCTGAGATTTGAACTCAGGTCCTCTATCTTCAAATCCAGTGTTCTTCCAAGTATGCCATTCTGTCTCTACAAGAAAGGAAAGAAGAAAGGAAGGAAAGGAAGGAAAGAAATATTCATTAAGCACTTATGTGCCAGGCATTGGACTAAGTATTTTACAGACTTTATCTCATTTTGTCCTATTAGGAATCTATTATATTTAGATTCATAGGACCATAGAATGTGATCCCCTTCCCCCACTCCCCTTCCACTCAATTGGGATTTTTCCAGTGGATTTTGTGTAGTTTTCTATATTTTTGTACAGTTTGTAAAGCATACTCATCAAATCTATTATTTCTTGACTCTAGAATCAGCCCAGCACAATACAACATACAATACATTGTGGGAGCCTATTAAGAGTAATAATAACAAAATATTGCCTTCTCCAGTACTGTCAAAGAATGAGACTCCTACTCCCAAACCTTCTACTTCTCGAAACTTTGGTTCCTTGTTGAGGCTTCGTGCTATTTCTCCCTGCCATGGTAATTTTGAAGTCAGCATAGTTAAGTTTCCCAGTCTAAGCTCCAGTCGTTAGGTCATAAGTACAGGTCAGCTACTTTCACTGCTTTGTGTAAGGTCTGTTACTGCTGGTGTGGATGTTTTTCATTCATCCTTTCCTAAGACAGCCTATGAAATGTCTATTATAGGAGTTGGCTGAAAACAAAAACAAGATTCAACATCTCTCAAAGGAGTGAGTAGATGCTACTCACATAAGTGGATTGATAGTTGAGGATCTTAGAATGTCAACATTAAAAGAGATGTGAAGGGTCATTTATTCCAAGCTATAGTCAGAAATGGTTTTAGAATATCAACATTTGTAAATATGCATATAATGTTTCATTTGAGACAAGCGACAAAATACTGGGTGACATTTGAAAAAGGAAAAACATCATTAGTATATTTGAAAATTACAGATCAATATTTATTTTCCCATTCATCATTTATTAAGTGCACAGTTCAAAGAACTGTGATAGACTTTGAGGATGAAATGGCAAAAATGAAAAACTCCTGTCCTCTAGGAGCTTACATTCTACTGAAGGGGTACAAGTATACAGATAAGTAAATAGGAGGACAGAGGACTAAGAACCTGGAGGGAATAATAGAATCAAAGAATCTCTAAGTTAGGAGGAAGTTCAGAGGCCATCTGGTCCATTCCACACCTGGACAAGAATCCCACCCATGATGTACCCAACAAGCGGTCATCTGGCTTTTGCCTGAAGATCCCCAGCAAGGGGGAATTCACTATGTCTCAAGGCAACACATTTCACATTTGGGTAGCTCTGTTAGGAAGCTTCTTTAAATCCAGTCTAAATGCACCTTTATAATTTCTACCATCAGGAAAAGCTTACCAAGAAGGTTATACCTGAGCTGAGCCTTGAAGGAAAATCAGGATTATGAAAGAAATAAGGAGGGAGTGCATTGTGGGTGTGCAGAAGAGCTTGATCTAACATATAGAGAGAGGTAGAATGTCATGTTTGGAGAACAATTAAGAACCCAGTTTGGCTGGAATTTAGAAATATAAAGGAGAGCAGTATGGAATATGACTGGAAGGTTAGGGTGGAGATGCACTGAGGAGGAACTTAGCTTATAGCCTAATTAGTTCTATTTTTACCACAAGAGGCAGGAGTCATGATTGGCTTGATCAGAATTGTCCCTTGGGAAAATTATTTTGGCAGTCATGTGGAGGGATGTTTGGTGAGGACAAAGGTAAGGAAAGAGGGAGATCAATTTTGAGACTGTTGCTATAGTCCAGATGAGAGGTGGTGAAGGGCTGAACTAGGTGGTCAACTGAATGAATGGAGAAAAAAGAATGAACAATATTTTATTTATTAGTGTTGGCTTGAAAAGTGTTGTCTGTGCACTGTGTGTCTGCCACAAAAATCTAAACAAGTAAAGTTCAAACTGTGAAAATTCAAATGTGTTTAAATTCTCTGATTTTCACTAATATTTTAAAAATGAAACAAATAATTAGTCTTGACAACTTAGTAGGAACAAAATCCTAACTCACTAATTTTCCAATATTTCTTTAATGTAGATAGCCCCATCTGGTCTTTGGTCCTTGATATTTAATAACACATGTGCACATAGATGTGTGCATGTATGCCGTGGGGGGCACCAAAATTCTAGAGCAGGGTGGGGAACCTGCAACATTGAGGCCACATGTGGCCTTCTAGCTGCGTGGATGTTGCCTTTTGACTGAGTCCAGGTTTTACAGAACAAATCTTTTTACTAATGGAATGTGTTCTGTGAAGTTTGGATTCAGTCAAAGTGCCACATGTGAGGAACTAGAGGGCCACATGTGGCCTTTGGCTGCAGGTTCCCCACACCTGTCGCAGACCTGAACTCTATTCATTTCGATATCTTTTTAGAAATTTGTTCTTGATTTTTCTTGTTCATACAATGAGAAAAAATAATGCTTACTTAATTTGTATTATGATGACATACGCTTACCAGCTAAGCACTTGTATGGAAAGAACAGTACAGTATGAAGTATTAATATTGAGACATAATAACAGTGTAGTTATGATGGTTTTTGATATTTGACTTGACCACTTGCTAGTAGAACCAGCCCTTTGAAGTCTACAGGGTTATCACTGACCTACCAAAGCTATTGACACATCATTAGGATAGGACTATTAGTTAATTCGTTACCTGTGGTTTGCAAGAGAAGTTAAGTAAGCCCTGTAATTGCTAAACAGAGACAGGGCAGCCATATTAGAATGGATGCTATATACCCATACCATTCAATATAACAATGCACCTCATTTTTGCCATCTGTGTTCATGAGTGTATTCTCTGCCATCTTATTTTTGCCTGTACCATCAATCTTTTTCTTTCCATGAGCTCCTTCCACTCTGCCTTGTCAACAATTTAATTCAACAGACATATATCTGTTTAATTCAACAGACATATACCTATTGTGTGCTGAGGTGGGGAGATCTAATGTTTACAAGTAATATAGTTTCTGCCCTCGTGGAATTCAGAATTTAGTAACTAAGGCAGGTAGCAATGACTGACATCAGGCACAGCTAGATTGCATATGGATAGAGAACCCAACCTGGAGTCAGGCAGACTCTTCTTCCTGAGTTCCAATCTGTCCTCAACACTTACTGGCTGTGTGACCCTGGGCAAGTCACTTGACTCTGTTTGCCTCAGTTTCCTCATCTGCAAAGTGAGTTGGAGAAGAAGCAAACCATTCCAGTATTTTTGTCAAGAAAACCCCAAATGGGGTAATGAAGAGTCAGACATGACTGAAAAACACTGAACAGGCAGGTAGCACACACACACACACACACACACACACACACACACACACACACACACACACACAGAGCTACAGCATAAGGCAGTAAACAATTTTATTAGAAAGGAATGTTCAAAGTGCTTTGTCCTAGGAAGGAAAGGTTATTACCAAATAGTGAGTCAGGGAAGATTATCCAGAGTAGGCAGCCTTAAATGTCAGATTTGGACTATAAGGATAGATAGGAAAATCAACAAGTAGGTACACTGCAATAGGTGGAATTCCATGGAGAAAAGTGTGATAAAAGCCATGGAGACAGGAAATTGCTGGATTGTGTATGGCTGGTTGCACTGAAGCATACGGCATATTAAGGGGTATGGTATAAAGTCCAAGCCAGAGAGATAAAGTGTTAGCTTGAGTAGAGACTTGATTGATTGGCAAAAACATCCACACGTTACTTGATAGGCAATGGGGAATCATCAAAGGCTTTTGAGCCCAAGAATGACATGGAGAGATCTATGTATAAGCAAGATTAGATCTGGCAGTGTTATGATTAGTGGTTTTGAGAAGGAGGTGTATGGACATTTTCTAAATCATCCAGATGGACCTTTTACTAACTCAGCCTCACTGGGAATAGAGTATGGATAGGAGATACTGCTTATGAACATATTCAGTGTTGTCTTTCCTTAAAAATTAAGCAAACTAACACATAAGGAAATACAACAAACCTTTTGAATTTATTGTCACCTCAAGCTTCACTTCTATCACTCTTCTTTTTGTCAGCACCAACCTTCTATAAAAACGATTTCATCTGCCTCCATTTCCTCTCCTGTCCCGGGTGGTCTGATGTTTACTTGTGGAATTTGGCTAAAAACAAATAATAGTAATGATAGATGATGTGTATAGTGTTTTAAGGCACGTAAAAGACTTTACATGCTTCATTCACTTGATCCTCAAAAAAACAAGCAAAGAAGCAAACATGTGAGGTAGGGGCTACTATTATCCCCATTTTTACAAATGAGAATATTTCAGCTTTGGGAGGTGGTGACTTCCCAGGGTCATTGAGTAGCCACCAAGTATCTGAATCCAGGGCTTTCTGATTATGTGTTCAGCATTCTATTCACTATAACATGTTGCCTCTCATGAAGGCTGGGGATAATCTCCTAACCACTGAGCCTAACAGCTTTTTTTCCCTCTTTATCCTCCTCTACTCCTCTGAAGCAGTTGTCAAAGCACATTATCTCTTCTTTGAAATTGTTTTCACTGTTGGCTTCCATGAGTCTAGTCTATACTATATTGGCCTTCTTCCTACTTTCGACTCTTTTTTTTCTGATGACTTCCACTGCCTATCCCTTAAAAATAGGTGTCCCCAAGGTAAAGACCTCTTCTTTCCTTCTTTCTATGGCAATGGATAATAGCCCCTTGTAGCTCAGGTGTAGAGGGGATTCCTGTTTAGGGACAGGCTTGACTAGATGGCATCTGAAGGCACTTCCAAATCTGATTTTCTGTGACTCAGTGACCTCGTTGCAACTTCAGCTATCATGTCTCTATGTATAGCCCTCGAATCAATACCATAGTCTCTGACTTCTTTTCTGGGTTCTAGTCCTGTGTTTCTAACTGCCTGATAGACATAGGATTATTGACCTAGGACTAAGAGGGAATTCTAAGAGGAACTTTAGAGATCATCTAGTCCAACTCCTTTTCGTGGTGGAAGAAAAGGAGGCCCAGAGAGATTAAATGCCTTTCCAAGGGTCACTTAAGTAGTAAGTGGCAGGGCTCTGGCATTCAAACTCAGATCTGGTGACACCGATAAACAATCCATGTTCAGCACTTTTCACTAAAGTTGCCTTACTTAGGCATCTATTTGTTCAGCTGAAACCTCAAATTCATCATGTCCCAAACTCAACTCTTTATCTTTTTGCCCAAATCAACTTTTTGTCTATTTTATCATACTTCCTGGCACCCAGGTTTAAAACTCTGAAAAGATGATTGATTTCTCCTTATTTCACCCACACATATCTGCCCCTTTCTTTTGATCCTTAATGCAACCACCCTAGTTCAGGTTCTCAATACCTCTCTCATGAACTATTATAACAATGTCCCAAATGATGTCCCTGACTCTACTCATTCCACCCATCTGCTCTCCTGGAAGCAAGATGAGGGTGGATATATGTGAGAGGTACAGGAAGAAATGTAACATTTAGGTATGGCATGGTCCCTTGCCTTCATGAAGCTTACATTTTAGTAAGAGGAGATCACAATCATATATATATATATATATATATATATATATATATATATATATATATATATATGCACACACACACATACATATATGTGTATGTGTGTGTGTAAATACATATGTATGTATACACACACATATATTACATAAATATATAGCGTGGGATAATACATAATTGTTCTACAGAGGGACTATTGGGGGCAGCTAGGTGGCTCAGTGGATAGAGCACCGGCCCTGAAGTCAGAAGGACCTGAGTTCAAATCCGGCCTCAGACCAAACACTTGGCACTTACTAGCTGTGTGACCCTGGGCAAGTCACTTAACCCTAATTGCCTAAAAAAAGGAAAAAAAAGAAAAAAAATAGAGAGGGACTCCTGGATTAAAAGTGAGAGCAACTAGTTTTGAATTCATTAAACTGTTACTATGTGCTAGACAGTGTGCTAAATTTTGTGTAAACAAAAAGGGGAAAAAACCCCAGCCCCTGTCTTGAAGGAGCTTATATTCTAATGGAGAAGACAACATGTACATAAATAGGCATATACAGGACAGATAGGATGTCTTTAAAATCTTAGTTCCATTTTAGACCCTAATAGCATAAAACAGCACTTAAGGCTTTCAAGACATCCCATACATAGTGTAGATATAAGGTAATGAGAGAGGAAGGCACTAGAAGCTGGGGAGATTAGAAAAGGCCTGTAGCAAAGAAGATGGCATTTGAATTGAATTTTGAAGGAAAAAAGAGTTTTCAAGAGGAAGAGATGAGGAGGGACAGCATTCCAGGCAGAGAAGACAGCTGAAATCTATGTGACCTAAGCAAGCCAGTCAATTTTTCTGTGTCTTAGTTTCCTTAACTCAGGTGACCTATGGGATGCCCTATAACCCTAAATCTATGAATCTTAATCTCATATATATGTGCTTTACATACCAGCAGGCTGGGAGGGATGAGCACAAGTTATAACTGCTTTTGATGCTTTATGGACATTCAAAGATCTGCATCCATTTCATTTAAGTTTTCCATTTTGTTTATTAAGATGTTTTTGAATTTAGAACTTAGAGGGAGCTCAATTTTTAAGCACCTGCCATAGGAAAAGGAATGTCTAGCCATTCAAGAAAAGTCACTTACCCCATTTAAGGGAGCTTTCCCTGAGAGAAGACTCCACTAAGTATATATTAGGAAGGTATTACAGAAAAACAGAGGTATGATAGTCTGGGGAAGACCAGGCGCTGTCCAGCTCCTTTAGTCTGGAAAACTTACCTGCAGAAAGTACAGAGAAGCCAAACTGCTATAATCAAGTTATTGCTCTACTGAAAAACCTTTTGTGGCTCTCCACCTGTGAAATAAAATATAAATGCCTGATTCTTGCACTCAAGGTCCTCCCTAATCTTGCTCTAGTATTGATAAGTAAGGGGTGAAAAAGTGCACAAATAGTACTTGTTGACTGCTATGTGGCATAAAGTGCTGAACTTGGAGTTAAAAAGACCTAGGTTCAAATCCACCTAGCTTGATAAGTATTTTGTGGGGTGTGTGTATGTGTGTGTGTGTGTTTAGAGATCTCAGGGAAATCACTTAAGTTCTGAGTTTTATCCAACTCTCTAAGGTTATAAATGATGTCTGGGTTGAAATCTGCTTTAGTGGAGGAAGTTCTCACACCAACAAAATCACAGGCTCTTTGTGTCTTTACATTACGTCCTTTCTCCAATAATGTTGAAAACTCCTCAAGAATAATAACATCTGAGTTATAGCTATACTGTTCTCTTTTTAAATGACTGGTTCCCCCAAATCTGCCTTTGTCTTCTGAAGCCCTTACTTTCGAGCATGCATTTAAGGTCTGCAGTTTATTGCTCAAGACTCTCCAAATTCTTTGCAACACATTATGTTTCCTTTTAGAGAGTGTCATTTTGGAGAGTATCACCAGATGTAATGAATTGTCATCAGGTGTGATAAGTCTTACCAAGTTCTCCTGGACACACGCCCTAGGAAAACAGAGAACTTCTTGTTTGTTAATTTTTAGTAAATAATCACTTTCATCACTGAAACATTCATTCCCTAGTAGTCAAACCTCTGGTGATGATCCTCCCTGTACTTATCCATACTGTTCCTCATTGAGCAGATACTATCTATTGCCAGATCTGTGTGTGAAGCTTCCACACTTGTCAAAGCATATATTCCAGTGTCATGGCCTTTGAGAACCCAGAGTTATCTCTAGGCCATAATGAATCATTTGAACAGGACTTTTGGGGGGGGGGAACTAAGGAATATATAAAACAGGAACCTGAAATCCAAATCAGTACAAGTTAGCGTGACTATAGTTTCCCCAGTGTTTAAAACTGTTGTGGCATGAAGGTGGTGATAGGGAATTAGAGAAAGGTAAGCAGCGATATGACTGAAAAAAAGATTTTGTTGTTTGACTTAGGAAGCAAGTCAGCTAAATTGGCCCGAGTAGTAAGTAATTAGACCTCCTTTTAAAAAAGAGGCTAATGAATGCTTTGTTTTCTTTCATGATCCCTTTTATTGTCTTTTGATATTAGAGGGAAAAACCACCTTCCAATCAAGTGATCTGGGCACCCAACTTTACTTCTTAGAAACCAACTGCCCTTGCCAACTGGATGGCATTGAGTCAGAATCATTTCTCCTTTCCTGGTACAACTGGAAGTGTAAAGTAAGAAACCCACTTCTCTCTTTTCCTGCCCTTCCATTTTCCATCTCTTAGACCCTGTCTCTTCATCCAATTCCAATTCTGCTAGTCTCTGGACCATGAAAAGGAGTGATGCTGTTTAGGAGATTCTACTGGATGCTGATATCACAAACATCCACACCATTCTGAAAATAGATTTAATTTGGCTCCATTTCTTAGTGGGGGAATTTAAAAAAAAATCAAAATTGGAATCAGTGTGATAAGGAGCTATGTACATCTCTGGCTCCCTGCTTGGCATTTCACAGAAATAAGTGGGTGCTGGATACAGTAAGAGATCTCCCTGCACAAACACACATACACACCCACATACACATGCTCAGAAAACTTGCACAAATTTTTTGGTGCCTGTATCTTTCTATTCTATATGGAGACCATTTAAAAGGCAACGCCACATTCATTAAAGCAGAGGGCAGTCTAGTACAATAGGCACCAGGTTGCGCCTGTCTACCTGTGAGAAGGCACCAAAGGCATATGCTGTGGCTTATTTTTCATTGTCCCAGAGTCCAACCGAAGGCTGCTTTCAGAAAGCACACAGTATGCAAATTTGCAAAGGGAATTTCCTCTAAAAGAAGCTACCTCTCCTGCTTCAGTGACAGTGGGGTTCACGGTAGAAACACATTCAATTCCACACAGTAATAGTCCTTTAATAACAGATGAAAATATGGTTTATGGTGTATGTTGATAACTAAATGCTTATCCCATATATAGAAATTCAAATAATTGGAATTTCTCATAGCCTGGATCCAGTTGAGCCCACTGGAGAATACCTTGATATAGAAGGTTAAAATCAATAGAGCGTGTTTTGGTTATTTTTCAGAAGATGTCTGCTATATGTTTAATATACTATATTTGTATTATGGGCTCAGGTTCCTGTAAATCTGAGGTCTCTCTTTCTTGAATGAATGAGGAGATAAGCAATTGAATTTGAAAGATACTTTATACAACAGAAAAGCAATTTTGTTCCCAGTTATCAGAGGGCAAGAAGTGAACTAGCAATTGAATACTAAATATTTTTAACCCTTGAGATTCCAGTTTGTCCTGGTCTTGTGAGAGATTCTGGTTTTGTAAATCTTGGTTATTGTGCTTTACGATAAAAATGTATGTTATTGAAAGTCACAGTGATTTTAAATCATTATCTTTTCCCATTTTCTCTCCTGAACACTGATAATAAGTGATATTAAAATAAGGGAGATATTGAGTGTATAAACAGCTCCCATGGAGCCAGGAAGAGTTGGGTTCGAGACTAGCTTCTGGCACATAATGACTGTGTGATCCTGGGCTAGTCAGTTCACTTTTCGGTGTTCTAGGCGACTCTCTTAGACTCCAAGTTGTAGAGAAAAGTGTTGACCTGCATGGATAGAGTGAGCTTCCTCACCTGGGAGTGCCCTATACCAGTGAAGTGACAGATTCAGTCTCCATTCTGACATTGCTTTGGGGCTTATGGCATAAAATCTCAAAGTATTTGATGTTTTTACTTCTGCTTTTTAGGAATCGTGGTTTTAGCTGATCCCTGCTGCTGACTCCTTAACAACTTTCTGATTCCCTCCCACCATTTTCCAAAATGTTGGTACCTGGTTTACAATTCTCCTCTTTAGTACAGCCCTTGTCATCGTTATCTAAGAATCTGAAACTTCTATATCCACCTTAATGGTTCTTTGGACACTCTGTCCTCATAGTTTCTTGAACTCTTTCACTCCTATGACCTCTACCTTTTCACTACCTTAGCTATCCATCAGGATGTTGGACCTCAGTGTCAGACATCCATCTCCATTCAATTCATTTCAACAAACAGTTATTAAGCATTTTCTATGTACGCTGTGCTCTGATCAAGAACTCTGGAATACTTTTTCTGATAACAATCTTCTGTTCTTCCATTGTTAAGACTCCCTTACTCCTTTTAAAGCTTTTCTTCTCTTTTTTCATAGGGAGAATTTCTTTAATTTTTCTTTATTTTATCACTTCCTTCTCTTCTGCTTTGGCTTTCTTGCTAACCCTTCACTATCAAGTCTTCACTATCAAGTCAGCCACTTTTGTAATGTCCTCTTCTCCACCATTTCTCTTCTACTAAACCAGTCCTCCCAGTAATATGATTCTATCAATTTCTACCTTTTTCTTCCTCTGCCTAGAGCTTTTGAGCACCACTGGAGGAAAAAAAAACAAAAATCACCCTTATTAGCACCACCAAAATCTGATCCTTTCTAACTTTAATTGGGCTCTTAACACTATATGGAAATCCTTCTACTCTTCTCTTGTTGACTTACTGAGAAGCAGGTTGGCTTATTGGATAGAGAGCTGACCTTAATGTCAGGAAGACTTGAATTCATGTCTTGCCTGTGGCACAAATCAGCTGTGTCATCTCAAGCAAGTCACATAATCACCCAGTGTCCCAGACAACTTTCGAGAATTGAGTTGCTGATCTGCACAAATGGAGAGAATTTCTATGCCATGAGTTAAGTACATCAATGGAATAAAATGTCTGTACCCTTCTACCCTCAGAAAGAACTTGTTATCATAATCCTTGTAGTGGTTGTTTCAAACTTTCTTTTCCCTCCTCAAGCTTCTAATTCCATATGTTTGACTTGAACTCAGGTCTTCCTGGCTCCCAAGTCACCTACCCAAAGTATTCTATATATCTAGTACATCACATATACTATAATAGTATACCTATCTCTGTTTGCCCCACCCAAATCTCCAATTCCCTGACAGAGGTATGATTTGAAATATTTACTCACTTAGAAGCATCATCCACTAGGGCTTAGCACCAGGTGAGCAGTTGCTTATCAAAAACAGTTTAGTGAATGGCTACTTTGGGGAGCTTCTAGTTCCCAAAGCCTAACACTCACCTTTTTGGGTCACCCTTTGGTGACTTCAGTATAGTCCATTCAACCTGGTCCTTATCGTCAGGGACCTCCAAAAACATAGGGCCTGCAGAGTCATAGGGTCCAGTGGGAGTGACTTCAAGAAGGCCTGCTTTAGATCTTCCAAAGCTGTATCCTGTTCTGGATCCAATTTGAAAGAGGTGAAGTTGCAGGTGACTTGGAAAATGGGAGACACCAAGATATCCGGGTAGAAAATGTGGGTTTTCCAAAACCAAGAGTTCAAGAGTAAGGGCTCTCGCATTCCATTTTAGATTGAGCTGAACAAGCATCAGTAGCTTATTTTGAACTGTGTCAGAATCTTGAGTTTTCCCCATCCACTGGATTTCCCAAAAGTTGACTGGGTGGGCTAGATCCTGGATTTCCTTAGGATTGATAACCTCCTATCTGATCTTAACAGTCTTCTACTGTGTCCTGCTCTCACCTCATCAATATTATGTTATCAATATAGTGGTATTCATCAATGCCCTTAGGAAGGCAGAGCTCTTTCAGGTCTTTGAACACCGTAATGTGGCAATATGAGGAGAGTTCAGATAGTTCTGGGAAAGGATAAGAGAAGCATACAGTATTTCCTTTCCAGATGAGAAAAAACTCTTTTTGACTAGCCAAGGAAGCTATACGAATAGAGCCACAGGAATAAAAAAAAATTGATGAAAAAGTGAAACCAGTAACCCTATATTACTCATTCTGGGCTAGAGCTACCTGGTCAGGCATGGCTATAGTGATGAACTTGGGGACTATGGGAGGGGCTGTAATCTGCCTTTTTTATAGGCTACACAGGATTGCTGTATGGGGAGCTAGTATAATGAAGTATTCCAACTTCCTTCATCACCATTGATAAGGAAGAAATATTTTTTACTTCCCCAGGTACCTAATATTTTTTAATGTTAACTATATGGGATGGTTTGGCAATTTCAAAGTTTTCCATTGGTCCTACCCCCAATATAGGTCACTGAATGGCTGTGTACAAATACCTACTATAAAAAAGCTCATGATATCCTTTCTATTTATGGTCTGCCCTTTGCACCCTGCTCTGAATAATACAAATAGGGCAGGGCTTGGAGGGCTCCTGTTTTCTGATTTCAGGAAACAGATCACAGTGCATAAGCATGATATGGTCGAGAATGGTGATTTTAATAGTACTAGATATCTTCTGGAGCTCTCTCTCTTTTTTTCTCTCTCTCCCCCTCTCTCATCTCAGAGAAGAGCAGTTAATAATTTCTTGTGTTGCCTTAATAGTAATTTCATCTTTCAAATGTTTGAAGAAATAATGAGAACTATCACCATGGACCCAATTCTCACTAACAAGTAGAAATTGAATCATTGTAATGAAAAGGATGGAATCCTTGGGAGGAAGTGGACATCATATCTTAGAATTGTGATAGAGAAGAGGCAGCCAAATACCAGAGATTTTGGGAGAACAGATTTCAAAGTACATAGGGAAAGGATAGGTGGGCTCTCATGGATTAAAATTCTATGGGGAAGTTAGTCCAGAATGGGAAACTCTAAAGGATGAATTTCTGAAGACACAAATGAAATAATTATTTTGAGAAGGGAAAGAAGGACTTGGTTAAAGAGAATCCTGTGGATCTTTGGGGAGCTCATCAACTAAGCTCAATTTTATAGGAATTGAAATAAGTCAAGTAATGAAGATTGAATTAAACAGCAAGGCACAGTCTTGTAAAAAAAAGTAGTGTCAAGCACTAAAGCTGAAGGTGGTAAGAAAATGAAAAAAAACTAATATACACAAAAGAAATCTCTAAGTTATAAAAAGGAAACAGAGGAACAAAGAAAAGACAGTATAGGTAAGATGTTGATTAGGTAAGAATAATAGCTAACATATACAAAATGCTTTAAGGTTTTCAAAGTACTTTACATATATTAAGGCATTTGATCTTCACAACGACCCAAGGAGGTAGGTGATATTTTATTATGCCTATTTTACAGATGAGTAAAGTGAGGCACAGAAAAGTTGGATGACTTGCCCAGAGTCACACAGATGATTTTTCAGGGATAGGCTTTGAACTCATATCTTCTTGACTCCAAGTCCCAAATTTTATCTACTGTTTCACTTAGGCATCCAAATATGATGGAAACAAGACTGAACTACTCAACTCATAGTTTGTTTCTGTTTTCTTTTAAGGGGAGAGTAATCTTTGGATTAGGAGAGACAGAATAAAAATAATTAATTGTGAGGTGAAGGGATAGTAAGAGAGTACTTACCTGCCTTTGATAAATTCAAGTCAGTAGGTCTAGATGAATGACAGCTCACAGGAGTTAAAATGAAAGAACCAATGGATCTAATTACTGAACCACTGCTTATCTTTGCAAGATCATGGAGGTGCCACAGTACTAATGAAGGCCAATTTCACTGATTTTCAAAAAAGGGAAGAAACTGAAACCTGAAAATATGTGTGAGTTTATATTATTTATATTTTACATATACAATATTTATGTTATATATTATATGTATAATATTTATATTATTTATATTATACCTAGATAATTCTAGAATGAATTAATAAGGGACAATTTGTGAACGTCTAGAATATAAGAAATATAAGCTCTGATCATGAAGACACAATGGCTTTATCAAGAGCAGGTCATGTCAGAGCAACCTCATTTCCCTGTTGTTCACATAGATTTCATGAAAGCCCTTGACAAAGTTGTTCATTCAATCTTCTGGACAAGATGGAGAAATCTGGGCAGTTAAGTGGAATGAGAACTGTTGTATAGCTGGACACAAAATGCAGTCATCAACAATTCAATGTTAACTTAGAAGCAGGTCTCTATTGGAGTATTCCAGGGATTTGTTTTTGACAATCTGCTGTTAAACATTTTGATCAATGATGTAGACAAAAACATAAATAACAAAATAAACAAGTAACTCAAACTTATATAGCCATTTAAAGTTGCAAAGTACTTTACATACATTATCTCATTTTCTGATGATACATATATTATCTAATTTTTGGAGATATATACAGTCTCTTAAAAGTCATAGGTGGGAAGATTCTTTGTCCTGAGTTCAAATCCATCCCCAGATGCTTATTAGCTATGCAACCCTGGACAAGTCAACTAACCCTGTTGGCCTCAGTTTCCTTACTTATAAAATGATCTGGAGAATGAAATGGCAAATCAGTCTAGTATCTTTGCCAAGAAAATTCCAAATGGGGTCAAGAAGAGTCAGGCACAACTGAAATGACACAAAAACAACAAAAACAACAACAAATGTGACCCTGAGCAATTCACTTAACCTCTTTTTGTTTCAGTTTCCTCAGCTGTAAGATGAGGATAATAATAGCACCAACCACCTACCTCCAGGGTTGTTGTGAAGATTAAATAAGATAATATTTGGAAAGATGCTTAGGTTTATTTCCTTTATTCCTCTTCTGTTGTGATGGCCTATAGATATCCTTTCTGCTTACTGGCCTCTTTCCAGAAATATTTGGAACATGTAGAAATTCTGCTTTTTTTTTTCTTGCTTGTCTATTAAACGTATATATTTCTTGTCTCTTTAAGAGTAGACTAGCATTTTTTCCCCCTCTTCTTTGGGTTGGCAGCTGCTGGGAGCTATGGCCAAACCTCGCCCTGAGGTTTATTTACCACTCAGGGAAGGAAGGAAAGGAGATAAAGGCTAAGAAGAAGCATAGAAAATCAGGGCCAAGACAAAGTGAAAAATGCAAAGAATGAAGGATTAAAACAGTGGGATGACAGAAAGAATAGTTATTTTAGCAACCAGCATTATTCTCACTGTAACTTGGTGACCTTTGCAAGCCTCTTTCAAAGCAGTAGCTTGAATATCCTAATTTCGATGTTGAGCCTCCACACTCAAGCCCTGTCCCCTTGAACCCACCCACCTACCCACCCACCATCCATTTCTTCTGTAACTCTGCAGGAAAAGCTTGAGGCTGCTGGAGCACATGGCAGAACTGTGCTGATGGAGTCCACTATAATCTCATCTGAATTGGTCCCTAGTTGTTGTATGACAGTTCTTTACTCAGGCCTCTGCAGTAGCTGTTTTTAAGCCTTTTCCCAATCAATCAACAAGCCTATTCTCCATTTCAGTAGATGACCTTGCTTCCCAGTGTAATGAAAAAAGCAAAAAACAATCTTAAGGAATATTCTTGACTCTCATCCTCTGCCTTTTAAAACCTATCCATGTTCTCAGCCATTCTCTTATTCTTCTCTGGAGTTTGAGTATATGTGTGGGGTGTGGACAGTCCTCATTTTTCCTATATGCTTGATTTTATCATCTCTCATTTATTCCATGACTTTACTCCAGGGGTGCATAGTAAATGTTTAAGAGCTCATTCTGAAAAAAAATCCATGACACACTTTTAGGCTTTAATATTAACATTTTCTCCATCACTTTCTTAAATTTACTCAATCAACAGAACAATAAATGGAGCCCTGAGTTGTAGCATTTGCTTATTTCTAATGTGCAAAGGTACTGGAAATTTAGCAATTGTTTTTCACTTTCTATCAGCTTGTACTCCTTGGACTGGACTCTACCATACCATCGGGAAGCTCATAATCCCTCAAGACAGCATCAATATTGATACTCATTCCTCATCAGTACTCTAAGTCCCCTTTGACCCTCTGATTGAAGGGCTAGAGAGAGGAGCAAAGCCTTCATTTAAAGAAGGCTCCCACACAGTCATCTCTTCATTTCCCATTGTCTTGTGCTCCTCAAGCTGTCAAACTTCCCCCTCTTTCTCCCCCCAACACTTCTCATCTTCCTTTTTTGTTTTGTCTTCCCCTATTAGATTTTAAGCTTCTTAAGGGCAGAGATTATCTTTCTCTTTTTCATGTTTATATCCTCAGTGCTTAGCACAGTGTCTGGCACATAAAAGTCAAGTAATAACTATTACTCTTAAACTCTCTGTCTATGGAATACTTCCTCATGCTAATATGTGCCTTCATTCATGCTAATTCATGCATAGTGCATATGGTAATTCTTTATTTTATAGAATATTCAATTAAGTCAGCCATACATGGACTTTTACTGTATGTGCTTTATATAGCTTCATGTGTGCATAGAAATTTATAGTAATTTGATTTGATTTATAGTAATTTTAGCAATGCTATTTAACTGAAATCGATCAGTTAACAAACATTTGTTAAGTGCCTAGTATGTGTGCTAAGCTCTAGAGACACAAAAAGAGGTAAAAAGACAGTCTCTGCCCTGAAGGGTCTCAGAGTCTAATGGGGGAGACAATGTGCAAACAATTATATTGTATTTACAAACTATATTCAGGATAACTCAAACAATTGACAGAAGGAAGGCACTAGAATTAAGAGTGAGGAAAGACTTCTTTGTAGAAGGTATGATTCTTAGATGGTACTTGAAAGGAGCCAGGGAAGCCAATAGATGGAGAGGAAGGAGAATATTATAGTCATGGTGAATAACCAGTGAAGATGCCTGGAGTCAGGAAATAGAGTGCCTTGTTCAAGGAACAGCAAGGAGGCCAGCGCCTCCTTGGAGTGTAGAGTACAGGAGGGTGAATAAAGTATAAGAAGTTTGGAAAGGAGGGGGTGGGAAAAGATTATGGGGGGCATTGAATGCCAAACAGAAGACTTTATATTTGATCCTGGAGGTGAGAGGGAGCCACTGGAGTTTTTTGAGTAGGAGGGTAGGATGGTTAGACCTATACTCTAGGAAGATCCCTTTGACAGCTGAGGAAAAGATGTACATGAGTAGGGAGAAATTCACAGCAGGGATTCCATCCAGTAGGCTATTGCAATAGTCCAGGTATGAAAGGTGATGAGGCCCTGTATCAGGACGGTCACAGTATCAGAGAAGTCAAGGAAGCATATATGAGAGATGTTACAAAGATGTAAGATTGACAGGCCTTTTCAGCAGATTGGGTATATATATGAAGATCCCTAAAAAGAGACCACAGAGAAACAATCAATGTATCAGATGGGTAAGAGAAATGTGAAAGGGGAGAGCAAAACAAAACCAAGTGAGGAGAGAGGATGAATAAGAAGGTGTCTGACAGTGTCAAAGGCTGCAGTGATATTAATAAGGATGAGGATTGAGAAATGGCCATTTGATTTGCAATTAAAATGTCATTTTTCATTCAACTAAAACTTTGGAGAGAAAAGTTTTGATTGATGAGATCAGAAGCCTTTTCAAGATATTAGGGACAAAAAGCAGAAGAGATCTAGGATGATAGTAGGGACAGATGGACCCAGTGAGGATTTTTTTTTTAACGCTATATTGTAGCATGGAAACTCAAAGATATGCCATCAGAAATTAATTTCTAGAAGACATTTATAAACTGAATAATCCTTCAACATGTCAATTAGTCATCTGAATATCTAAGTTTACTTATATTCATCTCCTAGTTGGCCACCAACTGGTAGAATTTTTGTGGCTGGGACTTATTACAGGGTCTGTTAAGACATGCAGGGTTGTGACCTATGTCAGTGCAAGGGAGGATTTCATCAGTGTACAGAAATCATTGGTCATGCATTATATTGTCTGTTAATATTGGTAGGATTTTATTCATTTACAGTATACCTCAATATATTCTTATATATTGCATTGCATTCCTGTCTTTGACTGAAAGTTGTGAATCTTTGTTTACTGAATTTGGGTCTATTTGAATAGGCTCTGAGACCAAGTGAGACCCTTGTGATTCAATTTCTCTTGAATTTCAAATGTTCTAAGGATAAAGCTATTCTGAGTATGGTTTACAGAATTCAAGATCTGAACTGTGTTGTTTATACTCTGGGGAAAACACTTTTTTTAAAAAAAATCAAAGAGTTGTTTATGTTCATGACTTTTATTACTAGGTGATTGGGATACAAAAATCAGGATATTTTAAACTGGAATGCTAACTATCAGCATCATCAAAATGCATGTCATCTCTTAAAAATAAACATGGGCTAATGTTTACATTAGTCTGTTAATATTGATGTTAGTCAGAGGATTTAGCAAATAAATGTCGATTATCTAATGGGAGAAAAAATGAAGAACAATGAACTAATTGCAAATATTATAGAAGAAGAAGACGATCATCTTTCCTGGAAAGACCTACTATTTTACTTTCAGAGGGAAAGGATGGGAAAAAATAAGATATAAAATAAGTTTCATTCAAGGAGCATTTGGGGGAAACTATCATGATGGCAGGAATGAATGGGGATAGTGAGCAGAAAGGAAACAGAAAGGACTTAAGATCCCATTCTATATCCTCTGTATCACTGGAGGTTTTACTAGCTAAATTTCACAACTTCTCATTCCTGAGCATGCATTGAGTGTTTTTCAAAGACCCTGGGAGAGGAACTGGTAGAAAGGGAATTCTGTTTTATGGAATTAGAAATAGAGGGTCAAACAGGTTACTTCTAAGCATGTATTAAATGTCTGATTTACAATGAATATTTTACTCATTCTACCTCTTTTCCAGAATCTAGGTTTTTGTGAATTTTTTAACTTGCTGATCTCTGCAGCCCCATAATATCTTTCCTCTCTATAATTAATCTTAAGTGCTGCACAAATCAGCTTCCCTATGAACCTTCTTTAACTAAGTAAAATACTGTGTTGGCTTTCAAAAGCTGTACAGATCAGCATGATATGGTGATAAAAGCACTGGATCTGGAGTAAAAGGTCCTTAGTTCAAATCCTGGCTCTCCCACTTACTACCTGCGTTAGCTTGTTAACTGACTTAGCTTCTCTGGCTCCTACCCTGTGATCTTAGGAGCTCCTTTTAGTTCTGAATTTTCTCTTAGGAACTCCTGAATGTGACTTTCTAAGCTTCTGTGGACTGTATTAATCCAACCTATCTAATAATAACATCTATTCCTAAAATGCTTTATGGTTAAGGTAATATAAGTATTATTACCCCAATGTTATAGATGAAGAAACTGAGGGTTAGAGTTCATAAATGATTTGCCTAGGGTCATATAGTTAATAAGAGTCAGAGTTGAGACTTCAGATATTTCTTCCGAATTCAAGAGAATTGGTTTATTTTATTCATTCATTCATTCATTCATTTATGTATATATGCCTAAAGCAATTTTTTGCAATACTTTTATGAATTATTGTGGTAACATTATATGCATACTATTAGATTTTAAGCTGTACATCTTGATTTATAATAGTTTTGGAAAAATCAGAAGGACATTCTATGGTGGGAAAACAGAGTAGGCAAAGAAGAAAGGCAAGCATGAGCAACTTGTATTTGGATAACAGGAAGACAGTGGCTAGAGTAGCCTGGCTAGAGTGGTGTGTTTATGATTGGGAGTCATTGGAGAAAAAGTAAAAGGAAAAAAAATTAGGGGCCACTACATTCTTTATTTTGTTATTGATTCAAAAGGCCTTCAATGCCTCCTCCCTTTCCCTACTTAACAAGAGCTAAACTTCTTAGCCTGGCATTCAAAACTCTCCTTAGAGCCAACTTATCTTTCCAACCTCATTGCCTACTACTCTTTTATATAATCTATGTTCTAAACAGCCTATCCTGCTTACTGTCCACTAAACATAGCTTATTCTTACACATTTTTGCCTGTATTACTTAAATCATGCCATTCCTCAAGATAATATTTGTTAAGTGCCTAACACAGTGGCTGGCACATAGTAGGTGCTTAATAAATGCTGCCTTTATTTCTTTTTCCTTTCCTTTTCCTAGAGGACCTCCCAGCCTCCTTTCTAGCTATCTGAATCCTACTCCTTCTTCAGGACTATGTTTAAGGATAATTTTCTGCACAAAAACTTAAGATCATGGAGTCAAATATTATGGAAGGGACCATACAGATTGTCTAAAATGGAAAGTCAGAGCGGGCATGTGACTTGTATAGTCAAATCTATAAGTATTTGTGGAGGAACTACTGTCTTCCTGGTACTCTGTTTGGATTTTCTGGGGATACCAAAGGAGAAGGCAAAGTCTCTGCCCTGAGAAGATGAATGTTACTGATATTTTTCCTTCCCTTTGTATATATTTGTATTCACTTTGCTAGCACTGAGGCAGGACTATGTTGCTTTGCCCATACTCAGAGCCAGGTCACAGTTCTGGGTGGCAGTCCCGAGTGAGGAGGAGCACTAGCACACCAGAGCTTGTGGCCATAGTGGAGCGGGGGCCCCTGTCACAGTGACAGGGCAGGAAAGAGTGCTTGTGGTTGCTCACAGACCAGAGAGTAATAAACATACCTCTCTTTAGATCATACCACTTTGGAAGAATGGAAAACTTACAGGTCCCTAGAAGTATCTGTGAAAACAGCTGTGCAAAACCCCTGATGCTTGGGAAAATGCTCTCTCCACTTTGGCAGCAGAGCCCTACTTAAAGAGTTAAAAGTCAAGAAATAGAATGGGAAAATGAGCAAAAAAAAACACAGAAAAAAAATCTGGCCATAGAAAGTTACTATGGTAACAAGGAAGATCAAAACACACACTTAGAAGAAGATAACAAAGTCAAAGCTCTTACATCTAAAGCCACCAAGAAAAATATGAATTGGTCTCAGGCTATGGGAGAGCTCAAAAAGGATTTTGAAAATGAAGGAAGAGAGGTGGAGGAAAAATTTGGAAGAGAAATGAGAGGGATGTGAGAAAATCATGAAAAATGAATCAACAGCTTGATAAAGGATGTGCAAAAAATATTGAAGAAAATAATTCCTTAAAAAATAGACTAGGCCAAATGGTAAAAGAGGTACAAAAAGCCAATGAGGAAAAGAATGTGAAAAGAATTGGAAATTGAGGGAATGCCCATCAATTGAGGAATGGCTGAACAAATTGTAGTATGTGATTATGATGGAATACTATTGTGCTATAAGAAATGATGAGCAGGATTCTCACAGAAAAACCTGGAAAGACTTATGTAAGCTAATGCAAAGTGAAATGTATCATGTACAAAGTAACAGCAATATTCTAAGATGATCAGCTCTGAATGACTTAGCTATTCTCAGCAATACAGTGATCTAAGACAGTTCTGAAGGACTTATGAAGGACTATTCATTCCCAGAGAAAGAATTGATGGTGTTTGAATACAGATTGAAGCATACTTTTTTAGACTTTATTTTTCTTGAGTTTTTTTTTGTTCTATGTTTTCTTTCACAACATGACTAATACAGAAATGTTTTGTGTGACTACACATGTACAACCTATATTTAATTGCTTGCCTTCTCAATGGGGATGGGGTGGGGAAAGAGGAAGGGAGAGAATTTGGAACTCAAAGTTTTAAAAATGAATGTTAAAAATTGTTTTTACGTGTAACTGGGGAAAATAAAATACTAAATAAATGTTTAAAAAGATCTGGAAGCGAGCCTGGATTTATAGAGGTATTTCCCCCTCCCCAGTGTACTTCTCTACTCAGAAGTACTGAAATGACTTTGAAGACTCACAGAACTTGCACAGTCATCTGTATGATGGGAAAAGGCTGCCATGGATTAAAGGATGAGAAGTCTGAGCTTTAGTAAGGGGAGCTGTGCCATTTGATAGAAAAGAAAATGAAATGTCTCTTTTCACATTGGCTTCTTTCTCAACTTTTTTGTTGTCACTGCCAGCTTTCAGTGATCTCTCCACTACAGCAAGATTATATAAAGTGAGTATAATAACAGTAATAGCTCATATTTAGTCTTTTGCCTGAAAAATCTAGCCTGTGACCATCTCTCCCTCATCTGGACTCTTATGATACTTACTGTCCTCTTGCCACTTTATATAACCTGCCTCTTATTGTAAATTATTTTTTACTTATCAATGTCTTACCTTCTCAACTTGATTTCATGCTCTAGGAAGGCAACCCTTTGACTATGTACAATACATCTTTATTTCCTATATGGTTTCTATCACAATGCCTTATACACAGCAGATGTCCAGGCTGACAAAGCACAAAGGGGACATTGCTAGTGCATCATCATCAAAGAACACTGTCTAAATTGGAGAAATTGCATTTGACAAAGTCATTTTGGAGATGCCTACTGCTCCTATTTATGCTATACTTCCCTCTCTTTTCTGTGTTGACCTCTTTGGTTTGGGGGCCTTAATACTAACTCTTTTTGACTTCTGCTTAGCCCCTTGGACCTCATTACCCTTTGAGCTGAAACTTAAGCACACATTTTATGTTGCCAAATCATGATTTGGACTACTCTTAGTTTTTGCTCAGATGTTTTTCTTCTTTATTTGTTAATTATCTTTAATCCCTGGAACATATTCTTTGCTTCCTCTCTGAGGGGTAGGGTGTAGTGGATGGAACCTAAAATATATACATATATATATATTCAACAAATGTGTTTACTGATTGGTTATGAAAAACCTTTGACACCAGTCTTAGCTAGGGTATGAATTTAGGGCAGAATTTGGGGCTGGAGGTATTTCTTTGAGAATCATCCACATAAAGGTGATAGTTGAAATCAAGAGTGATTAAACTCTAAGGGAGTTAGTTCTTTAAGGACAGAGTACTAAAAGAAAAAAAAGATGTGGCTGAGGTCAGTCTCTTTTTTACTTGTATGTATGTCACCCCATATCCTCTCCATTCTTTTAAAAAATCAACTTAAATAGAACCAGGCATAGTTGTTTTGGATTTAGAGAATGTGGGTTCAAATCCTGACTCCTGTCTTTAATTAAGGTATGATCAATAACAAATCATTCAATGTCTCTGGGCATCAATTTCCTAATCTTAAAATGAGGAGGTTGCATTTAAATGGCTTCTGAGTTCCTTTCCAGCTCATATGTGTGATTCTAAGATCTTACAACTTTTCACAAGAGTTGCTTAAGAAAATTGTTGTGCATTTCCTGGGACCTCACTTTTTCCATGAAGCAGCTTTTATAGTTAGTAGTCTAGGATATGAACTATTTTGTGATTCTATTTTTGGCGAGGCAACATGGTTTAGTGGCCAGAGTACTGGGCTCAAGGCAGGAATATATGGGCTCAATCCCACTCTGGCACTTACTAGCTAGGTGATCACATGCAAGTCACTTAACCTCAATTAGCCTCAGTTTCTTCATATGCAAAATGGGGATAATAAAACCATTACCACCTACTTCATAGAATCACTTTATCAAACATACTAATATACCGTAATACATTCTTCAAACTTTAAAGTTTGAATATATAAATAAATGTCATATGTATGTCATTTATTTTTATTATTATTATTAAGAATTCCAGTGGGTAAGAGTCCATGATCTAGTGATGGTAGAACCTCTTTGGCTCTGCTTTGGAAATGCAGAATGCTACAAAATGCATGCACTCACACTCATAATCATGCCTGCAATGTTGTCCTTAGTGAGCTAATTCCAGGATAGCTTAAGATGATTTAGTCAGTTTAGCTTAGGGAGGGCAGTCCCAATAACCTGTAAGACAGAATCATAGATTTTCTGTGGCTGGGAGCCTAGCCGATTCACCTGCCTCCTCCTGATCTCCACATACTCCTTCAGTGATGTATTGCCTTGTTACCATGGACAGTTCCCTCCCTGGAAAGGAGGTTGTCTCGAACAAGGCTGGTACATGATAATCCAAATATGCTAGGGAATAGAGGCTTACACACTTATTCCCAACATGTCCTTTTGCCAGCCATAAATGGCTTGTTCTGCCAGCTGTCCCTTATCACTTGCCTTCAGCCCAGGGATTTGTTCTATTTAGTCATTTTTCTGACATTAACCCTTAAATATTAGAAAGGAAGTTAAGGACTGAAGGATACTGTAATTTAACCCCTTTCCTCATGCTGATTAGTAGAACATCATCTGATAAGAATTGCATTATTAAATCAACACTGATTTTTAAAATTGCTTTACAAAAAAAAGATTTCCGTAATCAGTTATTGAGTGGTATGTGCTTGGCTTGTGCTACAAATTATACTGGAAAAGTAGATTGTAAATGATGTCTCTGGCCTTTTAAGATCTTACTGCTATAATGCTGTTAGTTTTAATGAGTAGAGAAGTATTATTATGACTATTAATGCTCACATTTTTGTAATACTTTGTAGATTAAGTGTGGAGCAGTAAACAAAATGCTGAGCATGGAGTCAGAAAGTCCTGGTTTCAAATGTTGGCTCTAAAGCAGTGCCTGGCATATAGTAAATACTTAATAAATAAATACTTGTCTACTGATTAACAGATACTTGCTGGTTGGGCAAGAACTTAGCTTCTATCTCCATAGATAATCCCTAAAACTAGTTTACTAAGTCAAAGATGGATTAAGATCAGTGTTGTTGATAGGAGTTCCCATACTAGGTGTTTCTCAAAGGAAGACCACAGATTGTCCTTGTATTCACATGCATAACATTCTTAACCACAAAGCACTTGAAAAATATCATCAAATTTGCTTCTCTCAACTCTTAGGCTAACCACTTGATGGATCAAGAAATGGGCTCACAAATGTTAAGTAATTTGCCCAAATTCACATAAATAAATAAATGAAAGAGCCAGGACTCAATCCCTAGCCCATTGTTCTGGAACCTTAGAAACATGTTGCTTGAATATGAGTATTCTAATTGGTTGTCTGGCTCCTAGAAGTTGTTTTCTTTGAATTGCATTGCAATTGGCAGTTATATAATTGCAATTATATTACAATTTAGGCTTTTCTTACAGAAATTGAATTCATTTTGCTACCTTCAGTGAAGAGCAAGTTGCTTAACCTCTCAATAAAGGTGAATCTCAGTTTTCTTATTTGAAAAATAAGAGAGATTGACTGGATGACCAATAAGGTCCTTTTTATTGCTAAATCTGTAATCATATGATGATGAAAGAGTCACCTGAAACTCTTTTTGTTTGTTTTCAATGCTGGACACTTGTATTGTGACTTTTGAGAATCTTTTTTTTTTTAAAAGCAATTGGGGTTAAGTGACTTGCCCAGGGTCACACAGGTAGTAAGTGTCAAGTGTTTGATCTGAGGCCAGATTTGAACTCAGGTCCTCCTGACTTCAGGGCTGGTGCTCTATCCACTGTGCCACCTAGCTGCCCCTGTATTGTGACTTTTGAAGGCTTGATTCTACAGCATAGGGGAGGAGCAGAGAGTTCCCCTCTGTAATCTATACCTTTGGAACATAACCCCTGCCTCCATATTTGCTTTGTATTTTCTTCTAAGTAGTGGGATATTTCACTTTGGATCAGAGTGTAGGACACTAGCTTGCCACAATTTGAGGATGCACACTATGTACAAACACAAATTCCAGACAGACAATGCTGTCCAGTCTCTTTTTGGAGCAATACTTTCTCATATTTGTTTTTTTTTTTTGAGTTAAGCTTTTTATTTAATGTTGCAAAAAATATTTAGTCAAACAGACCAAAGCCCATCTCATCATCAGACTCCTTGGATTCTTGTTTTTTTTGCTTCCTCTTTCTTCTTCTCCTCAGCTGGGGCAGCTGTGCTAGCAGGAGCTGCCCCTCCAGCAGGAGCAGCACCACCAGGAGCTGGGGCAGGTCCACCAACTCCTACATTGCAGGTGAGACTTGCAATGTTGACATTGGACAGGGCCTTTGCAATCCTTTCTCATATTTGGAAGAGCAACATGTTTTCTCTTCCTAGTATAGACCTACTTCTAATCCCAGTCTAGCTGAACTCTACCTAATTTCTCCTTCTATCTATCTGTCTACTGCCCTGGGCACTGAGAAATTATAGTCCTTTTTGTCTGGTTCCTTCAGGTTCTTCATTTACCAGCAGATCTAGTCCCCAGGCAGTCAGACAGTCTCTTGATTCTGTGAGTGGCAAAACTCTCTGGCCCTCTACTCATATGTTTCTCTAAACTACCTCCTCTTAGGTCTTTGGCTTCTCCTAATTTCCAAACTGTCCTGCCATTGGAATTACTAAAATCAAACCTTTGCTTATTATTTCCAGAATTCTCTCTCTCTCTCTCTATCTCTCTGTTTCTCTCTGTGTGTCTCTGTCTGTCTCTGTCTCTGTATCTCCTTTTTTCTTTACTCTAATGTTTTTATTCATGCCTTTAGTCCTTGTTATTTATACTACTATAACTCATGAATACTCCTCCACATAGAACCCTTCTTATAACAAAAGAAAGACAGTTAAGATAAAACAGCCTAAATGATGACCAAAACTATCAGTGTATGAAACATTTCTCACCTATAGTCCACTGCTTTTCTATCAGGTGGAGAGATGTGTGTGTCATCATCATGCCTTTGGTCATTGCTTTAACTGATTTCTGATGCTTTTCAGTGTGCTTTTCATTGACATTATTGTAGTTGCTGTGTATATTATTTTACTGATCTATTTTCTTCATTTTGTATCAGTCTTTAATTACTTTCCCATTCATTATTTGATATTAAATACATTTTCCTTCTTGCTTATTCTTTCTCACACCCCTGATGCCTGGGTTTAGTGATCTGCTTCTATCCCTCCATCCCATGGTGATGGTTCCCTAAAGAAAAGATTATTGTATACAGAATAAAAGTCACTGCACACCACATACTGGTATACCATATACCTTCCAAAGGGAAGCGACCTATTCATGAAATCTTACAAATAAGATTTGAAAGATAAAATTTTTTTTAAACCTCACTCTGCCTCTCTCTTTTCTTCATTTTCATAGTGCTGTGAGAGTTATCTGCTGGAAGGTGGTAGACTTTGGCTAATAGGCTATGAAAGAACATAAGAATATCATACAGGCTTTCATTCTAATCTCAGCTCCATATAAAATTCTTCATGTGGTCAATCAACAAAATATTTATTAATCACTGAACTGTACACCAAGCCAGGAATAAGTCTCAGCTGCTTCTGTTAATATCTTCCCATGTTAAAGAACTTAGGAAATTATGTCTAATTATTGCTGCAGAGGTGGTAGTAATAGCACTCTACTGCTGGCAGGTGTGTAGGACTGGAAATAATGCTGTTTGGAGTTGGGAGGCCTGGGCTCAGCTTCCATCTGAGAATTTCTTGATCAAGCCTTTCTGAACCCCAGTTTGCTGGGCTCAATGCTGCTGGCCTGTGATCTCTACTAGGGAAGCTGAAGGTGATGTATCACTTGAGCTGGTGAGTTCTGAACTGAAGCAGCACTAAAGCCAATTGGGTCTGGCCCCAATAGAGTGAGCTCCTTGGAATGGAAATTCACCCAGCTGTCTAAGCAGAAGGATGGGGATCAGTCCAAGTAGGAAAAACAGAACATGTCAGAGCTTCCATGTTTATTAGCATTGAGATTGAACCTTTGAGGATTGCATGTTTTACTCCCAGCTTGGGCAACATAGGGAGACCCAGTCTCAGAAGAAAATATAAAATGGGAATAATAATAATACTTGTACTACCTATCTCAGAAGCTTGTTGTAGGGAAAGCACTTCACAAATATTATAGCACCATGTACACATGATTGTGACACAGATAGCAACTGGACTTGGTCTGGATCAAACATTGAAGTGTGAATAGTGGCTTTTCTTTTAAAGCTTCCATCAGTAATACTCCTTTACCATTGTTTTCTTTTGGATATGTAAAATTACATTGTCTACGAAGAAGACAAATTAATAATAGAGACCTTAATGGTTCTTTGTTTTTACATAGAAGTCTATTAATAAGCTCCATAGAAAGAAAACCCAAAGAAAGCCGTAAAAGAAAGGAAGATAAGTGTTCAAAGATCTGCAGGTCCATAAACTCCTTTGGGATCCAGTTGGGAATTTGCTTCCAAAAGAAATTGTCACTGCAATTTTCATTTCTTCTTTGGTGTATTTAGAATCTTATGATATAAGGTAATAGATTCTAAGAATGGATCTCTCAAGGTGATTGGATTATCATTATCCATTATTATTAATAACTAGCAGCTCAGATCTGTGATTTAATCAATGTAGGGAGCTCCTGATGTGGAGATTGTCTTACCTATGAAGATTGGCAATTACTCTTTTGTAACTTACAGCCTTCAAAAATTACTGAGGGAATTGGAAAGGCAAATGATTTGCTCAGAGTCACACAGTTCTTCTGTATTCAAGGCAGGATTTGAAAACAGGACTTCCTGATTTCAAGGGCAGCCCTCTGTCCACTACATCATCCCACTTCTTTTTGTAATTATAAACACCACCACCACCAATAGCTTAAATGTGTGTTGCTTTCCAGCTTATTAAGTGTTCCACATGCATTATGTTATTTGATCCTCAGAACAACCTTATGAATTTAGTACTGCAAATATTATGCTCTCCAATATAGAGGGAAGCCAAGTCAAATAGCATTTATTAAACAACTAATATGTCCAAAGCACTGAAGATACGATAACAACAAAAAATACTTTCTGCTCTCAAGGAGCAGACAACTTGGTTCAGATAAAATAGAGAAGGGAAGCATTATGATTAAGGAGAATGGAGAAAGGTTCTTTGAGAAGGTGGGATTGATAGTCTGAGACTTGAAAGGGAGCCAGTGAAGCTGGAAGGTGGGGGGATATGGATGGAGAGTTCTAAGCATGAGGGGGCAGCCAGTGAAAATCCCTGGAGTCAGGAGATGGAAGAACTGAGGCTCAGTGTGTTGAAAGGACTTGTATGCTGTCACATAGCTAGCAAGCAGCAGAGAAAGATCCTGAACCCAATTTTTATGCTGCTTTCCATTCGCAGCACTAGAACAATTCTTGAGGGGAGGGGAATTAGTCATTTGACTATGAGAAGAGAGATTTCAGTCCAATTAAATCAAGCCCATCCTAGATCTGGGAGCAAGAGGCTCTAAAGACTTCACTGATATCAGTTCCTTTGTAATCAGTAGGATGTATATGTAAATCACCTCTAAGTGAATAACTTGGGGGAGTCACACATCCTTTGTTTTAACTCCAATCATGACTCTGTCTATTATCGACAAAAAAGATATCAAGCATCTGTGGAGCTGACATTGTGAATTTTTTTTCAGGTTATATTCCATACTAACTATTGTCAACTGGAGTTCGTTTAAAAATCAGCCAGTGTCAAGTCTCAGCAAAACCCCTGGCTGTGTCCAATCCAATTCACACAAGTGTGACATAGGGCTTTGAAGGTCGGCCTGTGTCCCACGAACCACATCTGAAGAGGTTCCAGTCATTATCTCTGCATATGCAGTGGCTATGAATTAGTTAACTGACTCCTGTCTACAGCTAAGATTTCAGGTATTTTAAAGCTAAATGAAGGCACTTTGCTTATCCTGTGTAAATGGGACTTACAAACAGAATGGCAATTTCATTTAATAGATAGGAGCCATTACTCTAACGTTTTGACAAATACCTATGAGGATAGACTGCAATATTTCATCCAAGAAAGGACTGAATATTAAATAAATGTAACCTCCCAATGGGTCCTACTTTAACCCCCTACTAATTTTGGAGGGAGGATTTAAAAGCTGAAAGCATTTTAGAGTAAATGTTAGGGGATGGATGGGTAGCAGGTTCTGTGGTACAGATTAGCACTTTATCCTGGTAATCATAAATCCTTTTTCATCTTCCATTATCACTTCAAACACATCATTGTAAAGTGCAGAACTTGACTCAGGAGTTCCACACACAAGGGCTTCAGGGCTGGCATCTTGCAGTGGGCTTTGGACAATTAACAAATTTCTCTGATCCAAGGCCATGCTTATTTTGATTGGGAAAACAACAGAACCATTTGGAGGCCTCGTCTGGGATGACAATTAGGAAATGCCAAAGTTCATAGCATAGTATCTCGATTAAATAGGAAACCTGCTGAGGAGACTTTTCATTTAGCTCTTAGTCTGACCCTATGATTTCATGGATATGAGAACTCTATCCATCAATGCTAATTAGCAGTTGTTCCACTTGCCCAGAGTCACAAACCTAGCATGTGTCACAGACAGGATTTGATCCCAAATCTTCCTGACTCCAAGAATAGTCTTCTATCCATTAGAACTCTCAACTTCTTTCAGTAATGGTTGGAAATCTCATACAATGACACATTAGAATCATAGCATCATAGATTCAGAGCTGGAAGGAACCTTGGAAATCATCTTATCTAAATCCTTCACTTTTAAAGATTAGGAAACTGAGACAGAGAGGTTAAGGGACTTTTGCAAGGTCATCTATTTCATATGTGACTGAACTGGAATACGAAGCCAAGTCTATTGACTACAAATCAGACTGTCTTTCCTCAATACCATGTTTCTACAGTGTCTGCTGCAAAGGAATATTTAATTTTTGTTGATTGATTCCTGTACCTTCCCAAACACTGGGTCCTGCTTTAAAGTGAAAAAAGTCTGAAGGAACTCTAAAAAGAGAGAAGCAGCAGATGGGAGAGCTAGTGGTTCAGGAATGATGCTACTTCAAATGGTTTGAGTAATATTCAGAGCTGGCACCAAGGTTTCCATGATTTGATTTTTTAATTAAATCTGCTTCTGGTGTAGGCTGATTACCCAGAAGAGGGAAAATAAGAAAGTGACCAAAGGGCAGATGTATTTAAGGGGAAATCTGAGAGGAAAAAGAGACAGTTTTCAAGCTGAGAGCCTAACAAGGTTTCCAGTGGATTTGATTTTGTTTTGTTTTCCTTTAAACTGAAGACACATGATAGAAATATAGCCCAAATAGATGTTCACTATGATGTCAGAGGAAAAAAAAAACTTTGCAGACCAAAAATCGTACAAAACGGATCCTTTCCCCTTCCATAATAGCCAGAGAGAAACAGCAGGAGTGACAAACCCTTTAATTATATGCAGTAAAAAGGCACCAGAAGGAGATTGTAATGGCTGCTTTCATTCTGTAGTTTTGTTTTGTTTTTGACAAGTGAAAGGAAAAAAGTCCACTGAAAGCTTCTGATTACCCAATGGCAATTACCAGAAAACCAATCAAAAAGCAATTTAGATATCTTGAAAAAGTGAGATTCATCAACTGGCCCAATACAGAGCCTTTTTTTTTCTTTTAAAGTTAGTGTCCTCCTCCCTTCCCTTTTTTGGGTAGAATTTTGTCATTAACGAAATGAATTGATAAGATTTTCCAAGGGTACATTTCTTACTGGAGGAGACATTGCCCCTGCCGACGCATATATTTCTTTGTTAAGGCTCAGCTCTGTTTTTAGCCCTTCTCATGCTCTGTAGACACACCTGTCATGCCCCTAGGACCTGATGAGAGAATGCTCCTTTCTAAAGGGCCAGCAGGCATGGTGTAAACCTTTGCATTC
Organism: Phascolarctos cinereus; assembly: GCF_003287225.1. Taxonomy (NCBI): domain Eukaryota; kingdom Metazoa; phylum Chordata; class Mammalia; order Diprotodontia; family Phascolarctidae; genus Phascolarctos; species Phascolarctos cinereus. The sequence continues at coordinate 74,967,060 of NW_027555958.1, read as the reverse complement.
TGTTGAGAAAAAAAAATCTCCATAAGACATTTCTAAATTTCATAAAGATAGTTTATTTCTCGAATGACAGATACTCAAGTATACATAGTGGATTGACTGAAAGTGTATATTATTCCCACTTCATGGCACCATTTGGATGATAAAATTTTAGGGAATTGTGATTGGCTGCTTCCCTCTCAATTCCCCCAATTCTCTACACCCCGTAAGACCACCTTGCTCAGCAGCCACTATAAGGAGCAAATGAGCAATATGGCTCAGTGGAAAGCTTGCTGGATACTGAGTTAGGATGACTGAGGCTTGAATCCTGCCTCTGACAATGAATAACTCAAAGACTATGGCAAAGTCATTTTACCATTCTATGCCTCAGTTTCCTTATGTAGAAAATAAAGAGATAGTAATGCCTATAGAAGATACCTCACAGGGTTGTGGAGTCAAATGAGATGGTGTATGTAAAGCACTTTGCAAATTTGAAAGTCATTTAAGGGCAAGTCACTTAACTTCTCAGTATCCCCACCAAACTTCTAAAACTATAGGACAGTAAACAATAGTTTATCTATCTATCTATCTATCTATCTATCTATCTATCTATCTATCTATCTATTTCAGCCAAAGACAAGGCTTATTAAAGATCTACCATACTGGTAAGACTCCTAAGGAATCTGAACATTTGTGAGCTATTGGCTAGATTATAAGAATCTGAGTCCTTGGCTAGACCTTTAAAGAATCTAAGCACCTTAATGGAGACAAGATGTACCTTATATACAGAAAGACTATGGGAGGGATCTAGGAGTGGCCAAGTAGTTTGGGGTGACTGGTGGAAAGGTCTGGGAGAAGGGGGTCTAAGAAGTATCTTGATGGGAGTGGCCAGTAGGCTGGGGTGACTCGAGGAAGTAGAATGGGGTCTAGATAGGATCAAGGGTGGGAAGTGGCCAGGGCCATAGGGAGGTAATAGATAATAGAGGGCTAAGTTCAATTAAGGGTAACAAAGAACTGGGAGATTGGGTTTAGGCAAAAAGGAAAGGCCAGTTGATAGGATTATAGCCTCTGGTGGGAACACCAGAGATTTGGTTATGTGGGAAAGTCCAGTGCTTTTCCTTTTAGGGATTCAGATCCCTTCTTCATTTACCCCTCAAACAAATGGGACCCAAATTCTTTTGGGATAAGGGGCAAAGGTCTTGGCTTCTGAAGCTGCTTCCTGCTGGCAAGGGGCATTGAGCTGTCCCTGCCTTGCTGGGTCCTGTTAAAGGGGTCAGACTTCATGTCCAGTGGGCTAGAGACCTTGCACTCTGTCAGAGGTTGGTATATAGCCTGAGCAGTCATCTGGAAGTTGATGGCTAGGACCCTGGAGGAGACAAACCTGGCAAGGAGGTTAAGCCAACAAGGACCAAACAGCGCCAAAAGGAGTAGAGAGAAAACACAACTTCCCTGGAGGGAATTAAAGATGACTGTGGCAAGGTAAAAATATAAAAGGAAAAGAACATGTATGATTTCACCTCTTTTTATCCACCTGTACAGTGGAGGGGGCTGGGGCCTTTCCAAACAGCAGCTTGAGGTCCCCCAAGGATTCCCAGGTAGATTCCAGAGTCTCTGGGTACAAGTAGTGAACAAGAATTTATTAAATACTAACTATGTCCTGGAGGTAGGGATCAAAAGATGGGGGAGATGATATGTAAATAATTGTATATATATATATATATACATACATATTATATATATATATATATATATATATATATATATATATATATATATATTGAGTAGATGGAAGACAGTTTAAGAAGGGAAGGCACCAGCAGCTAGGGAGGGAGACTGGTCATCCTGAACAAAGTGGGATTGGAATTGAATCTTAAAGGAAGCCTGGAAGAAGTAGGGAGAATAAGCATCACAGACTCTGTGGGGAGGGGGGACAACTAGTGGAAAGGCAAAGTAATCAATGATGTCTATTGGTGGAGGGAATTTTAACATTGGTAGTTCCCACACTGATAAAATCACAGGTCAAGATCTCTCATGCATACCCTTTTCTTCCCCCCTACCCCTCAATAAAAAAAGTAACAAAAGATTATTGCATATCTGATACTAAGGTATTTGAGATTATTATCTGAACCTACTTGTAGTTAAGAATTTATGGGAAAAAAATAAAGGTCCTTGGGGGTAAAAGCCAAGAGAACCCCTTCCCCTCATTGTAATGGGTAAATCCCTAGTTTTTTCTACTTCTGAATCCGTAGTTATAAAATTCTTCATGGTGTTTTTCCTTTCTTTGTAGCCATCAGTTTGGTAGATGAAGTTCTCTCTGAAAAGATCCTGTTATGCAGTGTAGTCTCCTGCAATTGGGAAGAAGATGAAGGCAGGATGTACAATTGTATACCTTTCAATCCATTTTCAAGAACATCTCTTCGTCGATCTCTGTACAGCCTGGAAGTATATCATGTTAATTTGGTTTCTAAGATACAAATCAAACAGTGTTGCCAACAGATACTCTTCCCATTAAGGTCTTTGTGGGTAGTTAATTTTGCATTCTTTTGCAGCCAGAACATAGTGACTATTACAGGCATTTCAGTGGCTATGGCTTTTACAAAAGGAAAGAGCCCAAGTCACTTCAGTGACTGGTTCACAGCCGAGACACGTTCTGTTCTACCTTGCATTATGGTTTAGTAACAGACAAAAGAAAGTTTCATAGCGAATGCTGATAAATGCTTATCTCATTTATAGAAGCCCAAAGCTAATTGGAATTTTCCACGTGGAAGGGATTTGTCAGATTTGAAAATGTGAGGGCGATGTTGAAACTAACTTTATACATACAAATACACCCCCCCCCCATATACACAAGCATAAAGAAAGTCACTAGAGCAAAACATCTTTTTGTTGCAAATACACCCTTTCAGAGGATGGATTGAATTTGTAGACTTTTGTTCCTGCATTTATTGCTAGGTCTGTGTGTTTTCAGTGAATGAAGGTCAGAATCTAAAATCCCACTGGACTGTGAGAGCAGGTATTACATTGAGGGTTATATTACTATTTCCACTACAGTGAAAGTTCATAAACATTGGGGCTTATTTTTCAACATTCTGCAGCTATTTCTTGTGATTCCATTGTGGAGGCTGATATGAGTTTAAACATGAAAAGAGGAAATTAAATCTTAAAAGATCATTTATATAAGATTAAGGCTGCCAACATAAATACACAAATGGGGAGGAATGGGAAATGTGAACAAAAAAGGCATTGAGTTAGATTCTTTCCCTGCTCTATATCCAGCAAAAAACTGATTGAATCACAGAGCTCTCAGGAAAAAAAAAAGTGAATATTTGGGTAATGCATCTGGTAGGGCACAAAGAGGTAGTGATACATTAGAAAAAGATATATTTAAAGCTAGAAAGAAACTTATGAGGGGATGTTTAGGTTGGAGAAGAGAAGACTCAGAGGGGATGTTGATAGTTATAATTGATTGTACTGGCTTTATTTCTCCAAGTGTTGCCAGATTCAGAGATGAGCAACTACTAGTTAGGCAGCGATCAAATCTCCCAGGATCCTTATCTCCAATGGCTATTCCACCAAATTTTTGCTCCAACTTTAGAACTAGTGGAATATATGACAGGCTCTCACAACCCAGCTTTTCTCATCCTTTGGACTTGTGGGATGAGAAAAAAAAAAGAAGCCCTGTTTGCTAGGAAAGGCAGAGGAGGTGGAGGCACTTCTGTGATGGAAGAGTGCACAGGAAGACAAGAACCTATGAGCTACAGCAGAGTGGTTCCTTCATTGTTGAAATCCTTTGAGACTTCAGACTGAAGTGGATCACCTCCCTCTTCTTTCTCTGTCTATTTTTCTCTCTGTTTCTTTCTCTGTCTCTCCCTCCCTCCCTCTCCTTCTTTCTCCTTCCTTCCTTTCTGTCTCTCTCTTTTTTTCTCTCTCTCTCTTCCTTCCTTCCTTCCTTCCTTCCTTCCTTCCTTCCTTCCTTCCTTCCTTCCTTCCTTCCTTTTCCTTCCTTCCTTCCTTCCTTCCTTCTTCCCTCTTCTTCTTCCTTCCCTCCCCTCTCCTCCTTCCTTCTTTCCTTTTTTCCTCTCTGCTGTTCTCTCTCTCTCTCTCTCTCTTCTCTCTCTCTCTCTCTCTCTCTCTCTCTCTCTCTCTCTCTCTCTCTTTCTTTCTCTCCCTCTCCCCTTCCTTCAGAAAGTCCATGTTTTTGAGTCTGTTGTTTCCTCCATAGCATGGGAGCCTTATTCTTGTTTCTTAAAAATTTATTTACTCTTTTGTGTTTTAAGCATTTGCCTTGTCTCTTAAATTAGAATATGATTAAGTTGTTAACCCAACAGCATTGCTAAACTGTGTATGCTATTGCTTGAGTACTTTCTTGAGAGGGGGCAATTGTTAATGCCTGGGAGGTGAGAGAGATAGATTAAAACTGTGGTATTTTGACAGAGTACAATTTCTTGCTGGAGGCCCAGGACTGAAACAGAGAGTTATTGATTCATTTTTACAGCTTCCCAGGGCAAATATAAAAGTTGTCAGGGTTTCTCTAGGCAAATGAGTCAGCTGCAGTGCTTGGGCTGGGACAAAGGCAGGCATCTACCATTACTACACTGTTTTGAAAGAAAACCACTCCACTGGAATACTGTGTAAGACAACTGGAATGATAGGAAGAAACAAAATTGTTAAGAGCTTTAAATACCAATAAGAAGTGTTTCTATTTGATTCCAGAAATAATGGGAGCTACTGGAGTTTAGTGGTTAGGAGAATGACATAGTTACATTTGTCCTTTAGGAAAATCACTTTAGAAGCTCTCCAAATGGGATGCGGGAGAGGCTTGACAGGAAGTGACTGATTACAATAGGAAATAAGTCATGAGGGCCTAAACTAGGGTTCTGGCTGTGTGGCTTTCAAAAAGGAGACAGACTGGGGGATACAATGGAGGTAGAAGTGATATGACTCAGCAACTGATTGGGTATATGAGATGAGATGAGATAAGTTCAGAAGATGGATGATTTGGGGAGAAAGAAGAGTTCTCTTTTGGACATGTTTCATTTGAGATGCCTGTGGCACATAGAATTCTAAAAGTACAATAAGCAGTTGATGATATGGGACTTGGGTTCAGGAAAGTGACTATGGGTGGATAAATCTGGGAACCCTTTGAACAGAGGTGATAGATATACACATGGGAGCTGTTGAAGCCATCAAATGAGAGATTATAAAGACTCCAGAAGGTAATCAGATGGAACCTTAGGGTACACCCATAATTAGGGGCATGGTTTGGGATTGATAAGGATGGTGATTCATCAAAGGAGACTGAAAAGGAGTAGTTGGATAGGGAGGAGGAGAAACAAGAGAGCTCTGCTATGAAAACAAAGAAAAGAGAGTGTATCTAGGAAGAGAGTGTGGTCAGCAGCGTCAAATGCTGCAAAAAGGTCAGGAATGATGAAGATTAATCTGGAAAGGATCTTGAGGGGTATTGAGTCCAACCCCCTCATTTTACAAGTGAGGAAACTGAGGCTGAGAGAGGTTAAGTAACTTGCTTAGTTTCACAAGTTTTTAGTAACTTTTCACTTGGGTCTGACTCTTTGTGACCCCATTTAGGCTTGTCTTGGTCAAGATATTGGAGTAGTTTGCCATTTCCTTCTCTAGCTCATCTTATAGTTGAGGATACTGATACAAACAGGGTTAAGTGACTTCCCCAGGGTCACATAGATAGTAAGTATCTGAGGCCAGATTTCAACTTAAGAAGAGAAGTCTTTCTGACTCCAGGCCTGGCACTCTATCCACTGTGCCACGTCGCTAGTGCTTCACATATCTAGTAAACATCTGAAGTAGTATTTGAACTCAGGTCTTTATGACTTTAAATCTAGTACTCCACTGAATCATCTACCTCCCTTAAGTTCCAAGGATAGTTAAGTGGTAGGTTCAGGATTCAAACCTAAACCATCTGACTCTATGGTCAGGGCTTTTCCTGTCGTACCATGCTGCCTATTTGTTGACCACTTTACTCTGCTTTAGCTTGACCATTCATTCATTTAACAAGTATTTATTGTCCTCTTATATTATCAATCAATTAATAAGCCTTTATTAAGTATCTACCATGTTCTAGGCAGGGCACTGGGGATACAAAACCAAAATGAAACCATGTCTGCTTTCAAAGAGATTACATTCTAATGAGAGAAAAAAACAAATAAGTATCTAAGCATATGCAGAATAAGAACAAAACAAATACGAGGTAGTTTATGTAGTTATACTACATTAGGCAGGTATATTTGACAGAGAATGAGGGAATGGAAATCAGATGAAGAGAAAGATGTTGTTGTTTAGTTATTTAGTCATGACCAACTCTTCGTGACCCCATGGACCACAGGATGCCAGGCCCTTCTATCTCCCACTATCTCCCAAAGTCTGTCCAGGCTCAGTTTCATTGCTTCCATGACACTATCCACTTCATCCTCTACCATACCCTTCTTTTGCCTTCAATCCTTCCCAATATCAGGATCTTTTCCAATGGATCCTGTCTTTTTATTATATGGCCAAAGTAGGTTCAGCTTCTGTATGTGACCTTCCGATAAATAGTCTGAATTACTTTCTTTAAACGTTAACTAATTTGATCTTTTTGCTGTCCAAAGGACTCTCAAAAATCTTTTCCAGTACCACAATTCAAAAGTTTGATTCTGTGGTGCTCAACTTTCCTTATAATCCAACTCTCATAGCCATACATTTCTATTGGAAAAACCATAGCTTTGACTATATAGACCTTTGCTGTCAACATATGGTGATGTCTCTGCTTTTTAGTGTATTGCCCAGATTTGCCATAGCTTTCCTTCCAAGAAGCAAGTGTCTTTTAATTTCATGGCTGTGGTTGTCATCTGCAGTGATCTTTGAGCCCAAGAATATAAAATCTGACACTGTTTCCATTTCTTCTCCCTCTATTTGCTAGGAGGTTGTAAGAGCAGTTGTCATGACAGTTTTTTTTTTTTGATATTAAGCTTCAAGCCTCTTTTACCTTCATCAGGAGGTTTCTTAATTCTTTATTTTCTGCCATCGGAGTGGTATCATCTGCATATCTGAGGCTGTTGATGTTTCTCCTGGCAACCTTAATTCTGGCTTTTGATTTTTCCAGCCTGGCATTTCACATGATGTGCTGTACTTAGGTGACAATATACAGCCTTGTTGTACTCCTTTTTCAACCTTAAAGCAATTAATTTTTCCATATTTGGTTCTAACTGTCACTTCTTAACCCATATACAGGCTCCTCAGGAGGCAAGTAAGATGACTCCCTTCTCTATACAAAATGAACAAAAGACGCGGTCCTTAACATTCATCCATTTGACATGCTTCCAACAGCGAAGATCTTGGATTAAAACTTGGCCCTGGAGTTCAAACCATTCTTCTTTGTCTTTAAACATCATAAGCACCCTGTCTCCTTGCTTTCTGTATTGAAACTTCCCTGGCCTCCATGATGTCCTTGAAACTCTTTAGAATCTTTCATAGTTACTTGTTGGATTCACTTACACTAACGGAGATCAATATACTTCATAGTCAGTTGAACAAAGTTATGATTGGTTACAGATTTCTGTCATCTTTCAGTATTGTATTCCTTTATATTACTGTGGCCATTGTGTTAATTGGTCACCTGTTTTGCTTATTCACTTTGTATCAGTTCAGGCAAGACTTCTCAGGTGTTTTTGAATTCTTCACATTTTGAGAACTCATGTTGAATCCACTTGTATGGATAAAGAAATGTAAGGAATTGGAATAAAAGTTGCCCTAACCCTTTAATGCTTTTGGAAGAAACTGATACAGTTGGATCATAGAAACCAGTTCTTTCTCTATTATTGCTGCCAACTTTTGATGCCTTCATCAACCATCAACCAATCTCTATGATGGGGCAGGTGCTTTTCCTAAATGCTCCCCTTTGTAGAGGTGTGCATTCAAAACTGCCTGTCAGATTGACTGAGAGAGAAACTGGATGTTGTCTGGTCCATCTTCCTAAACAGACACATTTTGACATAGTGCATTTGAGTGCTAATAATGACATTAGAAGATGTTGGTAAGAGATCTAATTTGGCATGCAGGAGTGACTTTGCTGTCATCTCCTATTTTCTGCACAATTGACAGCAGACACTTGGGGCTGAATTTTTATTTCAGGTCAAATTTCCAAGGCATGAGGCTGTCTGTTAGAAACAGATAAGACCCAACCAATACCAAAGCACTTGTTGGAAGTGTCAGCAATGCTGAGAATTTGAAAGGGATGCTTCAGTTTGCTGTTTAGGACATGACACAGAAACACATGTTTTAGCAGCAAGAAGAAGAAGAAGGAGAAAAAAAATATCCCATAAGTCCTTGTCAGTTTTCCAAGCTTCCTACTAGGAAGACCTCATAAGAGAAGTTGGGTTTCTCTGGGAGAATAATTTTGTTTTAAGCTAAAAAACATTTCTTGTTTATTTCTTCTCTAGCCATTATTTTCTAGGACATTTCCAAATGATTGAAACTATTTTCAAAAACTAAAATGCTAAGCCAAAATTAGGGGTCTTCATTGTCAGGCTCATTAAATCACAAGGATGTATCTGAAGCTAACATTTTTGAAACCACTGAAGAGTTGGATTCTTATAATATTATACAGAGGCATTGATCCACCACATTGACTGGGAAAGCCCATTTAATTATGTGTGTGAGGGGGATATCAGTTTTATAACTTTATTTTTGTAAATGGTCTTGCTGGAACACTGGATAACTTGCTATGCCATTTGGCTTATTAAGCATGTTCCCTCTATGTCAAATCCTAAATAATCTGTTAGAATATTCATTAGATCCATCAATAGGCTAATACAACATTTTATTTAAAAAGAACTATTGATGCCCTTTGCCATATGAATATCAGTTAAGGACTGGAATATTTCACCTGAGGAAAGGAAGACCCATGAGGGAAATACGATAGTTTTCTCCAAATATTTGAAGGGCTACCATGGGAAAAGGAATAACCATATTCTGTGGAGCCCTGAAAGGAAAAACTGGTGCCAGTGGATAGAAGTTACTTGAAGGGAATGATAACGACTGGACCTTTGATTTCACTGGTAAAGGAAATTCCTGGATCATTAAAGTCCCTTTTCTAATTCAGGGCAGCATTTCTCTTCAACTTACTCTTAGATAGTTGTCTAGAGCAGTAAGAAGTTTATATAGCCAGAATGTGGTGGAGACAGGACTTGAACCCAGTTCTTCTTTGTGTCAAGTCTGCCTCTCTATTTACTATGTCCTGATCATTCTCTAGTTGCAGGAGATTTGAGTTGAACTTTCATCCCATCTTTAAACATCTTTATTACTGCTAAGGGCACCATCATCCTTTCAGTCTCCTATGTTGGCAACTTCCCTGTCATCCTTGACTTTTTACTCTCAATAAGTTGCCAGATCTTGCCATTTCTTTTTCCAGAACAGATCTTGAATACTCACATTCTTGCACAGTCCTTCATCGTTTCTTGTTTGGGCTATTGCAATAGCCTATTTGTTTTCATTGCCTCAAGTCTCTCCTCACTCCAATCTAGCTTCCACACAGTCATAAAATTGATTTTCTTCAAGTGTAGGTCCCCTACACATTAAACTTCCGTGGCTCACTATTACCTCTAGATGCAAATACAAACTTCTCTTTTTGGCATCATAAACCTTCACAGCATGGTCTTTATGTAACCTTCTGACCTTATTATGTAGTACTTCACTTCAAGGTATCTATCATCTGGTCAATCTAGTTGTTCCTCTTACTTTTACTCATACATGGTGCTCCATCCTATGTCTCTTTTGCTGGCTATGCTCATGTCATGTTTGGAATATGTTCCCAACTTCTATTCACCTCTTTGAATCACTAGTTTAATTTAACTCTGACCCCTACACCCCATCATTTTTTTCTATTTATCTATACCTCTATAGACAGCTTATACATATGTTTTCTTCCCAGATAGAATATAAGACCCTGTGAAGGCAGGAGCTATTTCACTTTTATCTTGTACCCCTGGTGCCTTTCACAAAGCCTAGTACATAGTAGGTACTTAATATATTTTTTGATTGATGGAATATTTTGTATACATACATATATGTATGTGTGTATACATACATATGTATATATGTATACAGACACATATATATGTATATAGATGTGTATATACGTATACACACATATACATGTATATATATGGGAGAGAGAGAGAGAGAGAGAGAGAGAGAAGCAGAGGTGTACTAGATAATCTCAAAGATCTTTTTTAATGCTGAGATTTGAAAGTTCTACGACTGTTTCATTTTTTACCATTTCCCACAATTCTAGATATTCATGTTTTGCTAGCAGTAAAAAAACACATTCCAAAACCAGAATATTCATCTTCTGAATGATTTCATGATTCCTGAACATGATGAACCAAAGCCTCTCTTATTTTAATAAAATTTCCATTTCTCAAGGTGACACTGGGCTAAATCACTGATACGTTCATTGTTCCTTTTCTCTTAAGCATGCCTCTGTTTATTTTTATGATTATGATTATTTAAACATTTTCTATGGCTTTTGAATTTAAATGTATAATTTTCAGTTGTATTCTTGTGTGTGGTGTGTGTGTGTGTGTGTGTATGTATATTTGCTCAAGAAGTGATTTAAAACTAAACCATGCAAAAAAAAATTTGATTTGGATATAGTACCCTGGGTCATTTATCACCATGTAGGTTTAATTTTTTGAATTAGAACACCGTGGGAACTTTAAATTTCAAACTTGAAATTACTGTAAAGCAGACCTAATTTACAGTTTGTAGTGAAAGTCAACCCTCACGGGCTTATTTATCTTGACATGCCCAGTGGATTCCAGTCAGTTATTCTCCTTGCCACATTCCAGCAACTTTTCTCTTTGACCAAAAATCTTTTTCCTTTCATCCCTATCTCCACTTAGCTAGATTGAATTTTTCTTTTTAAAATAAATCTTTGTTAATATATTTTGATATTTTCACTTTACCATAGTTCTCCCCAGTACTCTTCCCTTCACTCTCCTAGACAGCCATCTTCTATAACAAGTAGGTTTTTAAAGACAACAAAAAGAAAAAAAAAACAGAAAAAAGCTAAGTATAACTGATTAATACATTGAAAAAATCTGAAAATATAAGCAATGCATGGCACCCATGGACTTCCCATTTCTTCCAAAAGGTAGGGTGGAAGTGTCTTCTACATCTTCTTTTAAGCCATATATTTTTTACAAAATAATTTTGAGGGATAGCTAGGTGGCACAGTGAATAGAGTACCAGCCCTGGATTCAGTAGGACCTGAGTTCTAATCCAGCCTCAGACACATAACACTTACTAGCTGTGTGACCTTGGGCAAGTCACTTAACCTCGTTGCCTAGCCAAAAAAAATTTTTTTGAAACATTTGCTTTTTAATTTTGGCTCTTTCTGTTTATACTGTTGTAGTCATTGTGTATATTGTTTTCTCGCTTCTACTTACCTCATTCTGCATCAGTTCACATAGATCTTTCTACATTTCTCAGTATTCATCACATTCATCATTTTTTACAGCACAGCAGTATTCTATTAGTTTCAGGTATTACAATTTAGTTTTTTCCAATATGGTATGTCTACAACGTAACTTTTTTTTTGAGGGGAGGTATAAGAACTTTCTTAAAAAAAAGTTCTTTTCACAGAGTTGACAAAACACCAAGCAATCCAACATTATTCATCCCACATATATTGAGAAGTTATGACTCTAAAGAAATGAAACTACTTTAAAGACTTGTCTACACACCCAAATTAGTGGGTTTTTTTTAGAGCAGTTACTTTGGCAGGCTAGATTCATAAAGATTTTGGGAATATGTTTCCTGGATTTGACTTCAAAGCCAGTTTTGAGCCCCACAAGAAAACAATGTTCATTTCTCACCTCACTTTTGACTCCAGACAAGATCACATAATTGTAGATTTAAAGCTAGAAGGACCTGAGAGGCCACCTTCCTTATTTTATAGTTGATAAAACTGAGGTCCAGGGAAACTAAGAGACTTATTAAAGGTTATGTAATGTGTTGTCAGAGGTGGGACTTGAACTCTAGTGCTATTACTTCAGAGACAGTGTGTATTCTACATACCTCTAAATCATCTACTTTATGTACTAGAATTTGCTCCAAATGACTTTTGGCTATTTCCAGAAATTGAATCCACTCACTGTGGAAGAAGATTTGTGATCACAATTAAGGATATCCAAAAGAATATATTGCAAGGTTCTAAACACAAATCCAAAAGAGATGTTGCAAAAAAATGTTTTGTGTAATGTTCTTATCATTGGATTTGATGTACAACATACCAAGGGTCCTTCCAAATTTGAAATTTTATGCACTATTTGTGCATAAATGCTCTTACATCTTTGTTTAAATACCTGTCACTTTACTTTGTGGTTACACTTCTGCATTTATACCTTGCTTAATAATGTTGGTCTTTGATCATCTGGTTGATAATCAAAAGTGGTTCAGATCTCATCAGCTTTGCTGGTCTTTTTACTTCACCTGAAATTAATGAACATGTTTAATTGTATATATCTTTAAAAATAATAATAATGACTCTTCTTGACATTCTTGACCACTATTCTCTATTTAAGCTTCTCACACCAACTTTTCTCTCTTACTGGAGGACCTCATGCATACCTGACTGAGAAAACACTCTATTTGCCATGAGCTCACTCTTTTCCAAAAGTTGATGTCTTGGAGTATATTAAACACTTAGGTTACTGTGCTCATTTGCTTCTGTATTTTATGTACCTATTCCATTCCATTGATCAATCTTTCTGTTTCTCTTAGTCTCTTTTGAAGGATCTTTATCCATGTTGAATTTATAACTGTGAAATCTCACCACAGCTCTGTCCTAAGTCCTCTTTTCTTCTTTCTTGGTGAGCTCATTAATTCTATATTAAGTGATCATTTCCATTTAGGTCACAGGCAAAGTACCTCATCTCTCAGAGTCTCCCTTTCTCATCTATAAAATGGGGACAAAATACTAACATGGTCTGCAGAATCATAAAGGATGATAATACCATCAGCTTCTTATTCCTTTCTTAATGTAGCCTAAGATCTCACTACTTTCCTTGGCTGCCATATTGAACTTTCAGCAGTTAATTAGCTTATTGTCCACTAAAACCCCTATATATTTTTCAAGACAAATTTCCATCTAGTCATGTATCTCCCATGTTGTACTCTTAATTTTATTAATCCCACACTTAACTGATTTTGGAACCTAAATATAAGGCTTTATATTTATCCCTATTAAATATATTGAGAGACAAAATGGATGAGTTGATGGAAAGCTGGTCTTTGAGTCAAGAAGAGTTGAGATTCAGTCCTACCTTTGACACATTGGTAAACCTCAGCAATTTTTTTGAATCCTAACTTTCTCATTAAGTGTGTTAACTATCCCTGCCAACTTCATGTCATCTATATGTTTTAGAAATATATCTCCCTGGGGCAGCTAGGAGGCGCAGTGGATAGAGTACCGGCCCTGAAGTCAGGAGGACCCGAGTTCAAATCTGGACTCAGTCCAAATGCTTTTTTTTTCATTTTTTTCAATTTTATTAATTTATTTTGATTTATCAACAATTCAGACCAAATACTTGACACTTTACTAGCTGTGTGACCCTGGGCAAGTCACTTAACCCCAATTGCCTAAAAAAAATACATCTCCCTTTTCCAAGTTATCAGATGAAAGAGAAAGATGCCTTATTTGAAAAAAAAAAAAAGAGGAAAAAGGGTCCTTCTATATGATTACAAAGAAGAAAATGGAACCAAAGAAGTAAAGGCAACTGATCAATCAGCAAGTATTTATTGAGTTCCCACTGTGTGTCAGGCATTGTGCATGAGCCTGGGTATTAAAGTACAAAGAATGAAATAGTGCCTACATGAGAGGAACTTATATTTTAGTAGGGGAGAATTTTGATCTGTGTCTTGAGATTAGAAGATGGAAGAATGTCATACAGAAGAAAAAAGGAGCAAAGATCATTCAGTACTTCAGTAATCTCTTTCCTTGGAAGTTTTATTGTTTTCATCTTTGGACCTTCCATCCTGGGGCTCTGTTGTCCTGATTGGTTGCCCCTCCACTTAGACCACTTTGTGTAGGTCCCACACATGCTTCATTTCACTCCCTTCTCCCCAGCCATCTTCTCTCTAATGCCTTACCTCTTAGATGATGCTTACTGATTTCTGAATTGAATTGAATCTAGACTAATCGTTTTATTTTATAAATGAAAAAAATACACAAGCCAGAGATAGAGAAACTAAGAGTGAGAAATAGAGTCCAGATATTCAAGATTTGGTTTTGTTTATTTTTTCCTCACTACACCTCCCTACCTCCTGTAACTGACATTGTATAATCTCCAGATTTGAATTCAGAGAGCCTAAAATTTGGCAAAATGGGACCAAAGAGGTCATCTAGTTGGATTCCTTCATTTTACAGATGAGGAAAACAAGACTCAGAACTTAAATGACCTTCCCAAAGATGAATAAGTTGTTAATTACAGAGTCAGAATTGAACCCACATTCTCTATCTCTGAATGCAGTACCTCTTCCACTTTACTACATTGGTTTTCCATCTTGTATGTGGACATTTTTTATGAGTAAGAAGAGTCAGAGCCTCAGCAAGTGTAAAATAAACCTGGAATGTTCATCTGGTGATTTTCATTAAACATCTGACATTTATCTTATAGAGGTGAGTTTATCTTACCACAATTCTTCATTGCAGGCATGGGAAAATAGCAGCACTTAACTGTTGGAAGGTAAATATTATGGCAAGATAAATATTAACTTTTAAAAGAAACCACTATAGTGGGTTAAAAATTACAAATGCCACCAGTTGTTTAAGTTTTAAGATTTAATAGTGTCTCTATAGACCATAAAGTTCCTTGTATTAAATCAGTTTCCCTCATGGATTAAATAATGGAAAAATAGATCCTCTCCCACACTCAATCCAGGGAAATTTCACTGTAACAATTTGCTGGGGGGTTGAGGGAAGGATGAAGGTGGGAGGAACATTGGACACTCTCCATATAATTGTCCAGTAAACTCCTCCCCACACCTACCAATGTTTAATCTAAGAACCTAAGATATACCAAAGCCCTGTATGGCTTAAAATCCTCAGTTCAACAGTTGTTAATGGGCTCAACTTCTTTCTTGAGATCAAGGGCTCTCAAATTTTAAAAAAAATCAATCAACTACTTTAACAAGGTGAGAGAATTCACAAACTATTCACATCACCATTTCCTAATTTTCACCAAAATGAATAGAAGTATAAATTTTTTTTAGTGGGTGGAGAGATAATATACCAAAGAAGTTTATTAAAAGTTGCTCTTTCATGCTTCCTCCTCCACTAAAAGCCAGAGGTTCCCATATTATGAACATCAGCACAATCAACTTACAAACCACTTAGAAAACCCTCATGATCACGTAGTGGGAAGAACTTGGAGCCAAAACACTTGAGTTCACCTCTAAGCTCTTCTATTTACTTCCTGTTAAACCTAGGGAAAGTGACAACCTCATTGGGCCTCAGTTTCAGTGGCTCTAGAGTCCCTTCCAGATCCAGATCTATCCTCCTATAATTCTGTGATCTCCTTATGAAGCAGATCTTAACAAGAAGCTCTAGAGACATCTCTGTGCAGTTACACTGGCTTCCTTAGGTGCTCTTGTCATCTCCACTGGGATCCTTTGATATTGAAGTATAGGAAATTGGGTTATAAAAAGTAAAAGTTTGAACTTTCTAGATAGAAGGAACATTCAGAAGAATGAGAGGGTGTTAGGAAAGAGATGGTTTGAAGGATTAGGAAGAGGGCAATGATAATGAGATACCTTTGACTAGAGGAAAGGCTTCTTTGTGTTAGTAATGGGAGTTAGATGAATACATATTGATAGGAAAGGGAGAGGTTATAGAATTCTTTAAATTTCAAGATTTGATTTTGTCTAATAGATGTGAAGAACACTTAAAGTTCTTCAATAAAGACATGACATGATGAAAGCAGTCAACCTGGAAGTAGGTGCACAATGGTTTAAAGTAGATAGACTGGGGATACAGAGATCAATCAGTAACCTATCCATAATTGAGGCATGAATAGGTCAATTTACTTTCATTAAACTTCCCTGGCTTCCTTCGATGTCCAGCTAAAAGTCTATATTATACAGAAAATCTTTGCTGATTCCTCCTAACTCTAATGCCTTCCCTCTGTTGATGGTTTCAAAGTTATCCTCTATATATTTTATATGTAATTATTTGTACCTACCTCCAGATCATCGTGAGGTTCAAATGAGATGATATGTGTAAAGCACTTAGCACAGTGCCTGGCACATAATAGGCATTTAATAAATGTTTATTGACTGACTGACTAAGCACCTACCGTGTCAATCAATAAACATTTATTAAGTGCATACTATATATCATGTACTGTGCTAAATCTAGGGGACAGAAATACAAATAAGACAGTCCCTGCCCTCAGGGAGCTTACAATCTAATGGGAGAAGACAACATACAAAAAGAAGCTGAAAAACAAGGTGGAGGAGGAGATACTGAAGTGTGTGTATGTGTCTGTGTGTGGGGGGGGGGCACGTGCCTGTGTGTGTGATGGTGGAGAAGCCAAAGAAGGCTACAATGAATGTGGCCTCATGGGAAATGAGGAGATATTTGTTTTGTCCCCCTTCCTTAAATGGAGATGGATGAATTTGTGTCTCTACCCTCCAATCAGAGGTGTAGGGTACTGATGATGTGTGAGTACCAAGGCTGATTGACTCTTTTTTCTTTTTTTGTTTTGAGGGTCTTTTGGGGTTAAGTGACTTGCCCAGGGTCACACAGCTAGTAAGTGTCAAGTGTCTGAGGCTGGATTGGATCTTAGGTCTTCCTGACTCCAGGGCCAGTGCTCTATCCACTGCACCACCTAGCTGCCCCCATATTGACTCTTTCAAGGTGAAATTTCTGAGTGATGAATATCTTGTGGCTGTGGGGAGAAGACAAAAAGAAGTTCAGTATATGCACCAGGCTCCCTGCGAAGTACTAGAGATAGAAAGGTATAAAGACAAAAGTGAAATTCTCCTGTTCTGAATGAGCTTCCATTCCCTAAGGGGAGAAGCATGCATATAAATACACACAAGAAGTCAATACAAGGTAATTTTGAGGTGGGGTGGGGAGGCACTAGCATCTGGGGAGATGAAACAAAACCACATTGAAAGTGGAATTTCAGCTGAGTTTTGAAGGCAGTAAGGCATTTCAAGAGGCAGAGGCAGAGACAGGAGGGAGTTCCTTCCAAGCGTAAGAGACTGTTGGGCATGAAAGTGGAAGGTGAATTTTCCTGTGTGAGAAACAAGAGGTCAGTTTATCTGGACTGTAGAATTTATGAAAGGGAAAATGCTTAATATGGCTGGAAAGGTAGGTTGGAGACATGTTGTGAAGGGCTTTAAATGTCAATCAGAGGAGACAAGAGTTGATCCAAGAGGCAATGGACAGACATGAATTTCTGGAGCATGGGAATGACATGATTAGACTTGTGCCAAAGAAATATTCTTTTGGGTGCTGTTTGGAAGATGGATTTGAGAAGGGAGAAAGTTGAAGCAGGAAGACCAATTGTCAGGCTGCTGAAATAGTCTGGTCAAGAGGTTTGAGGGACTGAATTAGGGTAGGTGGTCATGTGAGTGACAAATGTGAGAGAGGGTCAAAGAAGAATCTACAAGACCTGCAAACTGATTAAATAGAAGGCAATGTGTGGTGGCAGTAAGAATGGATAAGAAACAAAGAAGACAAAGCATTTAGAAAGATTTATAGTTCTTGGTGACTTACTATATGTTGAGGGTGATAGCAATAACTAACTCATATCCTTTGTAACATTTTACAAATAGGTAGTACTTTTTATATATTCAAGAATTTGAAGAATTGTAACATGGAAGAAGGTTTCAACTTAATCAACTTGACTCCAAAAGGCAGAACTACAAGTAATGGGTTGAAGTTTCAGAGTCCAATATAGGCTGGATGTCAGGAAAAGAGTGTAGCATTATAAACTGTATAAAAATTGAACAGGATACCTTGGGAGGTAGTGGGCTTCCCCTTCTTACAGTCTTCAATGGAAGGTTAGATGATTTCTTGTTGGGAATTCTGCATAGGGGAATTTTCATCTGTTGCATAGATAGCTTCTGAGATCCCTTCCAAATCTAAGACTTTGTGATCTGATGATGAAGAAAGTAAGGCTGTGATGTCTCCAAATTTGTTTTGTGTGATGGTGCTAAAGAAATGACCACCAGAGGGTTCTA
Organism: Phascolarctos cinereus; assembly: GCF_003287225.1. Taxonomy (NCBI): domain Eukaryota; kingdom Metazoa; phylum Chordata; class Mammalia; order Diprotodontia; family Phascolarctidae; genus Phascolarctos; species Phascolarctos cinereus. The sequence goes on along the minus strand of NW_027555958.1, from coordinate 74,948,823 downwards.
ACTCCAAACTTAATATGAAAAAAATATCGTACAGTGACTTTATCTGCGAGATAAGAAAGTAGATTAATGTCTCTAGATAGTGCATATACTTTCCACTTTATCTCTACAGCCAAGCTGGAAAGCAGTCAGAAGAGGGCAAGCAGATCATGGAAGAGCCTTGAGTTGAAGCTACATGAGCTTGAACATGATGTAGAATGAATGACTGAAGAAAGCATTTACTAGGTACTACTTTGTACTAAGCACTAGGAATACAAATAGAAAAGTAAGACAATCTCTCATCCCAAGGAGTTCACATTCTAATGGGAGAGACAAGACATGTGGAAAGTTGCAGCTGCAAGTCAGATGAAAAGGTCTCAATGATCTTTGGATGCAGCAGCAAACCAGATAGTAATGACTTTTCTTTAATGTCATTTCCAGTAGTAAAATCATATCAGTTTCTTATCTTGAACCATTTGACATCAAGGAGTTTGGGACCAAGAACTTTCTTTTCTGGAACTTTAGTAGCTGTAGCTATATCACCTGAAAGAGAAATTGCAGGCTATGTCTCTACAGAGGAAGTTTCCCACGGTGAAGGCTTCTAAGATTGTTCTGGAAGCGTTGCTATTTCCAAGGTTCTAGTGTTCATGGTCCTAGGTTATCTCCATTAGTGTCTGAGGGGATATAATGGTAAATAAGGTGGTGGTGGTGGTTTCATTTGTTTGGTATGTGCTATCTCCTGTAATTCCTTGCCTTGATGCTTTAATAGTCTGGCTTGTCTGCTCTGAGAGAGTCAGTTGTTGGGGGTGACTTGCCCCTTTCCTACATGAATTGCTTTCCCAGGTGATGGCGGTAAGGGCTGGACTGGAATAACACTGGTAGTTTGGTTGCCATTCTTGGGGGTCCTGTGCTTATCTTCCTATTTGTGACACCTCTCCAAAAAGACTTCATGTAGAATATGACAGACTGAGATATGGTCAAAGCTAGAGGTCTTTTGAGGTGGAAGTGAAAGGGACTGCATCCCAGGTATGGAAGATAGCTTATGTGAAGTCTCAGAAGATGGAAAGAAGAGAGAAGGCTGAGAGTTAGAGGATAAGGATATGAAGTATAAGTGGGGCATGATGGGCTGGCTCTACCCTGCCATACCTGACCTAAGTTCAATGCATGGCCATATAGGGAAAACACCAGTAGAGGAAAGAGATGGAGTAGAGAGGGGATGAAAGCCAAAATGATCTAATGACATAGAGGGTTACCATTCTGTTCCTTCCATTCCTTTCCCTGTCAAATGTTTCAAAATTGGTGGAAAGAGAACAAGTTTTAGAATCAGATTTATATTTCAGTCATTACTCTAGCCATTTGACCTTAGGACAAGTCTTGCCTTCTCTTTGGGCTTCAGTATCACCTAAAAAATGGGATAATAATACTTGTTGCACGTGCTTGATAGACTTGTTATGAGGAAGGCACTTTCCATAAATGGAATGGGAATTGTTAATATTCTGATTATCTCTGTAGGTAGAATCTAAACAGGCTTTTGCTTCAAAGGTAGCACAACTCTCTTAATTGAGTCTAGAAGTTACAGTCATGGTCTAACTGTTCACATACTCCTGTTGCCATCTACTTCTTTCCTCCTTAACACATATATATATTTCCAGAAGTTATGCCAATTTTGGAGGAAAGCCCTTGCCTACTGTCTATAAGTAGGAATAGCAGGAGGCAGTCACAGAACCTATTCCTGTATACAGGGCTACTACCCAAAGCAAATGATTATTTATTATGCTGTGTTATATGTATTCATATTAATACATCCTAGGTAATATTTAGTCCCCAGGAAGGGGAAAAAAGTTTTGCTGAAATCTACTGCTGGCTGAAATAGGTTGTGGAAATGCTATTCATTTGCTTGAGATTTTGACTGTGTAAATTCTCTTTAACTACTTAATTGGCTTCAATAGATTGAAGGTAGAATGAGCAAAGTGCACGCTGGTTTTTGTATTTGTCCGCCTCTATAGTGGGGATGTCTTAGAGGGGCTCAGAGCCCCAGTGTGTTGATTATTTATCATTAGCTAGAATAGAAATGGAAACTCTCGAGAAATGATATCCTTGCAAACCAGGGAGAATTGCCAGTGTAGTTAAAAGAGGTTTAAGAATGGACAAAACAAAAGGGAGTGACAAAGCATTGTAAATAGTGCAGCGTGTTTATTTTTGTTTGTTGCTCCTACTTAATACCATGTTTTTCATTTGGCTCAACAGTATTTAAAGTTTCTTCCAACTGATAGGCTCTGGATGATAAATTAGCATGGTATTACTAAAAAAAGAAAAAGAAAAGAAAAAAACTGGGAAAAGGCAATTATTACCCTTTACTTGAAGCATAATATTAAAACAGATATTATCCCGCAACTGATTCACTGTTTCTGCAACTAACACAATTGCCAATAATATTTCCTAGCAACAAAAGTGACCAGAAATGTTAGATTCCAATATAGTAAGAACTCTAAGTAAAGTCTGTCCTTAAGAAAGCCAGATTTACTTCTTCCTCTGAGTTTATACTGGAACTATTATCTTGCTCATCTTCATTTTCATTTTTCATTTTTTTAAAAAGCTATTTTATGATAGCACTTTATTATTATTATTTTGGTAATTTTTTTTAAATTTTAAACAAATATGAAATAAGAAAAGAAAGAAGAAACAAACTGAAATACTAAAACTAAAATACAAAATAAGAAAGGTAGAAAAAACCCCCATTGCCATGGGCATAGCAGAACATGAGAGAATTCAAAATATAAAACAATAAATTTCCTTTTCAAGAAATACTACACATTGTGTTCAGAACTGTCCATCTTTTCTTTACTTCCTTGTAGGTTTTATTTTGTTCTCTATTGAGCACTTTTTACTTTGTTATTCCTGATGAGAATAGAGTTCCAGAACTACTAGCCTTCCTCCCTCATCTAATTCGTCTGTCAGTTCTTCTCACACCTCATTTGTATAAGATAATTATGCTTTTTACCTTTTTCCAAATGGTTTTACTTTTTAGAATCATCATATTCAGGTCTACTCCAATCTTTCTTTCAAACTGCCTAATAACTAATAATTTCAAACATACATTTTATATTTCCTCATATAAAAAAATAAACAGTCTATCCTTATTGAGTCCCTTGTAATTAGTCTTTGATGTGTACATTATATTTTTCTTGCATCTTGTATGTCAAATTTTCTGTTTAGTTCAGGTTTTTTTCCAACAAAATCCTGAAAGTCTAGCAATTTATTAGTGTCCATTTTGTTTTCATTCAGGATCATGCTTAATTTTGCTGAGTATTATATTTTTGGCTGCAACCCCAGTTCTTTTTTTTTCCCCCTCGATATATTGTGTTCCAAGACCTGTGGTCTTTTAGTGTTGCTGCTGCTAGATCTTGTGTGATTCTAATTGTGGCTCCTCCATATCTAAATTGTTTTTTTTTTCTTGTTGCTCATAATATTTCCTTGTTGAGCTGGGATTTTTGGAATTTGGAATATCCTGTAGGTCTTCCTCAAAGGATCTCTTTCAGGAGTTGATTGGTGGATTTTTCCATTTTCACTTTCCCCCTCTCATTCTAATGCTTCAGGACAATTTTCTTGAATTATTTCTTGTATTATTGTATCAAGATTCTTTGTTTGATCATGGCTTTCAGGTAGCCCAGTTATTCTTATGTTTTTTCTTCTTAATCTGTTCTCCAGATTAGTTGTTTTTCTTATGAGATTTTCACATTCTCCTTCTATTTTTTCATTCTTTGTATTTTGTTTTATTATTTCTTGGTTTCTTATGACTTCACTGGCTTCCCCTTGCCCAATTCTAAGTTTTTAGGAGTCACATTCTTCCTTAAGATTCTGGATCTCCTTTTCTACTTGGTTGACTTTTTTTTTTATAATCTTGTTTTTCTTGGATTATTCTTTTTTTTAAAAATTTCATCAATCTCGATGGATTTTTAAAGTCTTTTTAAAAGTTCTTTTGTGAATTCTTTTTGAGCAGGTGACCATTTGACATTACTCTTTTTGGTAGGAGAGGCTTTTTTTTCCTTCAGTATCCTCTGAAAATAAACCCCTGTCTTCACTATTCCCATAATAATGTTCTATGGGTGGGTTCTTTCTCCTTTACCTGATCATTTTTTTATAGCAGTTTATTACTGTAATCACCTGTAGTCTTAAGGTATAGGGGATGGTGCCTCTGGATTCATAATCTCCTTCAGTTCTCCCCTATGGCCTGGAACAAAAACCAAGAACTCTGCCCTCCTGTAAGTGTCCAGTGGTGTTCCTGCCCCACTGCTTCTGTACTCATTGGGCATGTGCTGGTTCCTTCTCAACCAGGGCTGCATCTCAGCAGCACAGCTGGTTCTGGCATCCCTTATCAGCAGAGGTTCCCTCAATCTTCCCCCACTCAGACGTCACACTGTCTGGAAGGTGCAAATTCCTATGACTGGGGCTGAAGCTACCTCCCAACTCAGTTAGTCCCAGGGCTCATACTTACAGTTTCAGTGGAACTAGCCTAGAGATGTTTACACTTCATGGGGACCAAACCTTGGTCCTGGGTTTGGTTTTTTTTTTTGGATCTTCTCCATTGTCCCAGACAGACCACTGTTCTGCCCCAACTCTTCTTTATTTTTACCACTCTGTGTTTGCCCTGAGGTACTATTTTGTCTCATTTGTGGGGGAAATATGGAGAGCTTGGAGCTTTCATTTTTAAAAATTTATTTATTTATTTATTCATAGTTTTCAACAATCACTTCCATAAGATTTCGAATTCCAAATTTTCTCCCCTTCTCTCCTCTCCCCCCACCCCAGAATGGCATGCAATTTGATATAGGGTCTACATATATATTCATGTTGAAACTATTTTCACATTAGTCATGTTGCAAAGAAGAATTAAAACCAATGGGAGAAATCACAAGAAAGAAGAAACAAACAACAAAAAAATGAAAAAAGAGAAAAAGCAAATAATATGCTTTGATCTGCATTCAGTCTCCATAGTTCTTTTTCTGGATGTGGACAGCATTTTCCATCATGAGTTCTTTGGAGTTGTCTTGGAGCCTTGCGTTGTTAAGAAGAGATGAGTGTACCAAAGTTAGTCATTGAACATTTTGTCTGTTACTGTGCACAATGTTCTCCTGTTTCTGCTCACTTCTCTCAGCATCAATTCATTCAGGTCTTTCCAGGGACCTTGGAATCTTCTGCTGTACCCTGCCATCTTCCCAGAGTCTTCCCTCTCTATTTTTTTTATGTTGCCATCACTTCCCAATGATTCCTTTCCCCAATATCCTGTCCTTGTAACAGACAAGGAAGTCAATTAAAACAAATCAATACACTATTTGTGTTTTAAAATGCATATCTCATTCTTCTACTATAATCCATTGCCTTTCCCCCAACAAATAAAAGGAGGAATGCTTCACCACTAATCCTCTGACATCAAGAATTGTCATTGCATTGCTCAGAGTTTAAATTGTCTTCCTGGTCCACCTTACTTTATTTTTTTTTTTTGTAGCAGTTAGTGCATTCCCTCCCATATTTCTCTGAACTCTTCATTTGTGTCATTTCTTGAGGTGAAGTCAAGATGATGGAGTGAGCGCTAGCAATTGTGTCTTAGATCCTTCACCTCTTCCCCTACAACTATTGAGAAAGAGCACCAGGCCAAATTCTGTTAGAGAAAACCAAGAAAAAGTCACACTGAGTCATTTTTCCAGCCCACAGCATCTTAAGTGAGAAAGAATGAGAGGTCTGTGGACACAGGGGTGGGAGCTGGTTGGGAGTGCAGCTCAGACAGATAACAGTGTTGCAACAGGCATTAAGTGGCAGTGGGCTATGGTAGTAGTAGCAGCAGGAATATTGAGCAGCTACATCAGCCAACAATGGCAAGAAGATTGAACATTTGAGGAAAAAGAGATCCCACTGGACCCCTGTACTAGCACTGGGAGCAGGAATGGGTAGTATCTGGCAACTTTGTCATCCATCATCCAGTTTTGGGTCACAGTTCCAGGGCAGAGAGGAACAGTCCTGGTCATGAGGGAGCAGAGGCCCTATATGAGTAAGGAACAAGAAACAAGTTCCAGACCCATGACTCTAAGCCCAAGAACAGAGTGGAGACTCATTTCTAATCTATAGTCCCACACATAAACCTTCAAAGGAATGAATCAGGGCACAAAAACCAAAACCAAGAGGAAATCATCAGTTGAGTCACTCTGTACCTGCAGAACTTCCCAGCAGGCTAACAGTGATTGAATCCAGCAACAATCTATGGAAAGCCAATGGAGCCAAACTGGGTCAGGAATTTGCTGACTAGGAGGGCAGTAATCCTCTTCCTGGATCATAGCACTTTGGAAGTCCTAAAAACTTACAGGTCCCCAGACTGAGCTGTGAAAAAAGCAAAAGGACATAAAAGACAGAATCTCAGGACAGACGTTCTTCCCCTCGCCCACAGATAAGCAGAGCTGAATACTAAGATAAATTTTAAAGTCAAGAAGTAGACTGGAAACACAAGCAAACAAAAAAAGAACCTAACTAAAAAGCTACTAAGGTGATAGAGAAGCTTAAGACACAAACACAAGAAGACAATGGACTTGAAAACATCTACAAACAAAATCTCAAAGAAAAAAAATGCAGATTGGACATAAGGCTGAGAAGAGTTCCTAGAAAAGTTAAAGAAAGAGATAAAAATGAACAAGAAAATTTGATTTTAAAAATCAAATAAGAGAGGTAGAGGAAGAAATCAGAAAAGAAATAAGAACTATGTAAGAAAATTATGAAAAGAGAAATAATAGCTTGGTAAAAGAAATACAAAAATAGTGAAGAAAATAACTCCTTTAAATTAAAATTGGTCAAATGGTAGAAGAAGAACATTTTGTCATTTCTTACCATTCAATAATATGCAGTCAATACCTTCTTATACCACAATTTGTTCAGTTATTTATCAAATGATGGCCATTCTCTTTTCTTTCAGCTTTTTTGCTACTACAAAAAAAATGCTGCTATCGATTCATAAAAATGGGACTTTTCCCTCTCCTCTTACTTGTTGCATTCTCCTCTGTTGGATCATTTGGCAAATGTTGATTTTCTGTATTGCATCTACACTCTTTTTGCTCCCTGCTTGTGATGATTGTTTTTCTTCAGTTAACTTCTGAGAAATGACGATAATCAGAATCCTTGTCTTTTCCTTCATTCATTATCCATTTTTTTGAGATGACAACTTGTTTAAACAGGTTGAGTTGGATTGGAGCTATTACAGTAGTAGGCAGTTTCTTTCCATTTTTAGACCTTATTTAAATTTGGATTGCTTTTAATCTTTAACTAGTTGGTGGTTCATCTGCCCAAAGATGGCTGATTATGAAATGACTGTTAAATTGGTAACTATTTGATGCTTGTTTGATAAGATATAGTAAATGTCATTTTTGATGATGTTATATTCTCATTACTGTTAGTGACTTCTGATTTTTTCCCTCAAAAATAAATATTCACAGATGTGAAGATGAGTAGCCTACTACTGAGGGTTTTTTTTCATTTTTACCCATGAACCATAAGATTTTTATCTTTTTTCTTTTTAAACTTTGTGTGACCTGAAGGATGACACACTTCCATTATAGATTAGTGAAAATTTACTGAATTGGGCCTAAAGGATAGAACATTTAAAACTCTAATTGACTAAGCTTCAGCTGCTCTTAGAAAGGTCTGAAATCTAAACTTCCCGTAACTATCCCCACTATCTTCTATTACATCCCTGAAGGTTTATTATCAAGAAAACTTTGTAGAAAAATAAAAATGCTTCCATTCTGTGCACACTGCCCCTTCCATACCCCAGTCATAAAAGATGAGTAATTTATATCATTATGTAGTAGGTGGTCATCTCCTATGCCCCAACTCCTATAGCATATTTAATTCCTGAATGATCACCATGTGAAAGTTCTGTTTTTGAAACTTCAGATGACTGGTCACACAATGTTCCAAGTTAAGGAGTCATTTCTATTTTCTCCATGAAATCTTACCAGATTCCTCCCCAGTCGGTACAATTCTATCTCTCCTCCTTCCCTTACTGGACTCTGGTATGTCTTTTTGGGATGTCACGGACATCCACATCTTATGCTGCCGCTCTGACACATAGATTCCTGACAGGGGAGGGAGATTCTTTATTTAAAAGATAAGTTCACCAACCACCCAACATTTCACTCTGACTTGCCAATCATAGGTTTTTTTTTTTTTTATAGATCTATGTAATGTTGGGCGGGTAGAAGAGCTGAGATATGAACTCAGGTTGTCTGATCCTAAATGCCAGTGTACAAATTAAGAATTTATCACTTGCATTCTCAATGGAAAAAAATATCTGCAATCACTCTAGGTCAGATCTTCCCTTCTTATGTAGATTATTTTATTAGCCACAGTAGCCTTTCTGTTGGCTTTCCTGTCTCCAGTCTGCCATCTTTCCAAGTAATGTTCCCCATGCACTGTCATTTCTCTTCTCAAAAACTTTTAGTGGTACCCCATTGCCTACAAAGTGAAGTGTAAAAAAAAATCCTCATTCTGTGATTCAAGGTCTTTCACAATCTGATTCCAGCCTACTTAATCTTAAATTCTTCTTCAGGAGATGTCTTAGATCCTCGTAATGCTGAGAAAGGTTAAGTTTAACAATCTTAGTCATTGCATATCTTGGCTGTTATTGTGTACAGAGTCCTCTTGGTTCTGCTCACTTCACTCGGCATCAGACCATATAAGTCTTTCCAGGTTTTTCTGAAGTCAGCCTGTTCATCATTTCTTATAGCACAATAGTATTCCATTACATTCATATACCACAACTTGCTCAGCCATTCCCCAATTGATGGGCATCCTCTCAATTTCCAATTTTTTGCCACCACAAAAAGAGCTGCTATGAATATTTTTGTACATCTCCAGAGGCCTCAGGATGGAAAATGCTGGCAATATCCAAAGAAAGAACCATGGAAGTCGAATCGCTATCACTTATTTTTACCTTCTGTTGAGTTTTGTTTCATCTTTCTGATGGTTCCTCCTACTGGTTTTAATTTTTACATACAACTTCACTAATGTGAAAATAAGTTTAATGGGTATGTAAATGTAAAGCCTATATCAGATTGTGTGTTGTCTTGGGGAAGGCGGGGGGGGAGGAAGGGGGGAGAAAAATTTTCGACTCAAAAGCATATATAAGTGATTGTTGATAAATCATAATAAATTAATAAAATAAAAAAAATCTTCTTCATATATCTTACTTTCCAGCCAGAGTGGACTATTCTCTGCACCCATTCTTATCCTTCTCTCTCACATGTGCATGCCTTTGCTCATGTTGTCCCTCATGCCTCAAATCAATACTTGCTATCTCAATCTGTTGACCTTCTATCCTGCCTTAATGCCCAAATCAGGTACAACTTGATTCTATGAATTCCTCCCTGGACCATTTTATAATTTCTAGGTGAAAGTGATTTCCCCCTTCTTAAATATTTCATAGCACTTTATTTGAACCATTCTTTGGTACTTAACTCTTTCTCTTTTATATCATAATTATCGTACACTTAGATCATAATTATTGTGTGCTTGTCTTCCTCAGTCTATCCCTTTAAAGCTCTTTAAGAGCAATGTTTTTTGGCATGGGAACAGGATCTTTGCCTAGCTTAGAGAATTCTATGTACTTAATAAGGGCTTATTGTCAATTGAATGAAAGATACAAATACAGGATAATTTTCATTCTGTATTACAGACATGGGTCTTTCAGATCAAGGCTTAAGCATTGCAATGGGGGCTGTTTAGATGTCTATTTCTTGCTGAGATGCATTCAGATAAGGACTGAATTCATGTAATCAGAATTTCGGAGTTGGATGAGATCTCAGTGGCCATCTAGTCTAACCCATCCCTGAAAAAGAATCCCCTTTAATGGTCATCCATCTATCCTTTTCTTGAAGATTTGCAATGGTGGAAAAACTACTATTTCCTGAGGCAGGCCATCTCACTTTGGGATAATGCTATTTGTTAAGAAGTTTTCTTTAAATCAAGTTTAAATTTACCTCTCTATAACTTCCAGCAATTCTAGTTTTGCCTTCTGAGGCCAAGCAGAATGAGTCTAATCCATATCTATTATATATAAATATATATATGTATATGTTTATATGCTTCAGACACCAGAAGAAAAGATATTTCTTGAACCAAAATGAACTCTAAGCCCTTTACCTTCCTAGTTGTCTTCCTCTAGATGCCCTTCAGCTATCAATGACCTTCCTAAAGGTCATTTTTTCCTAATTCCTAAGGAATGAGTTTGGCACACTAAAGGACTACCACTAAGTGAACTCTCTCTAGCTCTGCTGATTGCTGGGACTAGACATTTATCTCAAATGTCTATATTCTTAGCATATGGAGCACACAACAAACTCTGGACTTATTTACTTTCCCAATTTATGGCTCGTTAGTCCCCATAGTAAAGCTGTTTACATTTCCCCTTTAATGTCCTAGGAATTCCACTGAGGGGCAGTGAGGTTCTTCTAATGCTATTAGCTTGAGCCCTTATTCAATGTGTCCCACTCATTTCATTTGACAGAGCAATTTAATATCTCTTAATATCATCAGTACCGGTGCTTACTGCTGACTATCAGTTTTACCAGTTGATTTCTCTGTGATAGATATTAACCACCTATCATCAACTAGCTTTTCTTTTCTTTATTTTTAATTTGTGGAATAGAACAAGCAATTCCATTACGTGGTATAATAAAAAAAAAAGAGACGATTGCACATGAAACTGCAAATCTATTATGTGTACACTTATTATTACTTTTAAATATATGATAAAGTTATCATATACATTTATTTTTTCCCTTTTTTCCATCTTCCACCCTCAAGATGGCTACCATTATGCACAAATAGGTGTATATATGTGTGTGTGTATACACACACACACACACACACATATATATACACACACATATACATATACACACATATATATATGTAAAATTATTCTGCACATCTATTTATCACTCTGGATGCAGATAAAGTCTTTCTTCATATATCCTTTAAAGTTAATTTGGGTATTTATAATAGTCAAAATTACCTATTTGCTCAAAGTTATTCTTAAAACAATATTGCTGTTACTGTATACAATGTTGTATTGGTTTCACTCATTTCACTCTTCATTATTTTGTGCAAGTCTTTTCATATTTTTCTAAGATTATTGAGCTCATCATTTCTCATAGGACAGTAGTATTCCATCACAATCATATACCACAACTTGTTCGACCTATACCTTTTGACCCAGCAATATCACTACTAGGTCTATTTCCAAAGATGATTAGGGAAAAAAAGCAAAGAGCCCATATGTTCTTAAATGTTTATAGCAGCTCTCTTTGTGGTGGGAAAAAACTGGAAATTGCAGGGATGCCCATCAATTGGGGAATGGATCAACTAGTTTTTATAAAGGGATGTTTATCAGAAGATATAATGTGACTTGAAGTGAAAATGCTCTTCTCTCTATACTTTGTTTCTTGAGGAGTGTGGGCTCAAACTTAAAATGGTAGTGATTCCTTCAATCAAGTTCATTTCTGAATGTGGCATAGCCAATGCATGAGGTATTCTCTTTCTTGCAAGCCACATTGTTGTAGCTACTAAGTTGATTTTCTGCTGGGCTGGGTCACTCAGGTCACACCTCAGGGCTTTGTTTGCTCCTCACTAGGCTAAGCTGCCTCTGTTAGCAGCTAAGATTAGTTATGGATTCCAGGCGCTGAACCTTGGATCATTCCTCTGATCTTTCAAAGCTCTCAAGGTCATGACCTGGTTTACTTCTCTGACACTCATTCATTTAAACTCATGAAAGAACCAACACATATAAGCAAAGAAACAAGAATGTCATGTGTTGGACTTTAGTCTTATAATGAGAATAGTCAATTGGCAATATCTTTCTCCCCTTCTAGAGGCTTATGGCAATTTATACCTCTTTTGCTAACAAGAAAGAGATGAGGTTGGGTTTTTCCTTTGGAGCTTTTTGTATATATATTCAACAGTCAATTAAAAGGCTTTTCCTTACCATATAGTAAGCACACAAGAAACAATCTCCATATAACATGCTGTATCTCTCTCTCTCTTTCTCTCTCTCTCCTCCCCCCTCTCGTTCTTTTTCTCTCAATCTCTGCATATTCTCTCAATCAGGATCAAGGCTCACACATTTTTGTAAGGAGGCATGTAAAGATAATATTTGGTTTGATACAAGCCTAAATATATTGCACAGGCTGTAAGCACTGGGCCCTTATTAGCCAATTTTGCTGTTACAAATAGTTGTTTCTTCTTCTGTTCCAAAGGTTAGCCCACAGGACTACGAAGCCTAAGCCTGGAAAAATAATATTGCCATGAATAAAGGTTTATCATCCTAATGGTAATCATTTTGAGGTTAATATGATGTTTTTAATGAGAATTCTTTTTCCTTTTCAGATTTATAACTGAAGAGTTTCTCACCAACTGTTTTATTGCTTAGAGGAATTATTTGCCCTGTTGGGGAGATATATCAGTGGGAATCTTCACTGCTCATTTTGGGATAATTTATTTTTTAAGAATGCTAATGAAGTCAGACCAAATAATGGGATTGGAGGTGGTGGCCTGATTTCTCTCCTTTATCCAGAGGAATCATAGACTGTATTACTATACTGGTCATTCTATTTTCATCCCCTTTTAATGTCTCTTATACCTATACTTCTTTTGGCTGACTTCAGAGTGACTTAGTAGCAGTATTGTTATAAACCATTGAAGAGACATTTGAGTTACCTATTAAGGCAGAGAACTATTTGGGTAGAAATAGGAATTTTATACTTCATTGAGGACATGACTTACAAAAGCATCATTTATATTTACTCCATTGAGCTGCCTTAAGAAATGTCACCAGGCTATTCCAATTGGGCAATTCACTGGATTTAAAAAATGAAATGAGTTTCTTTTGTTTCATTTTTAAACTGTTTCAAGAAAATGGATAAAATCTCAACCACTGTCACACCTCTAATGGATTTTTTTTTCTTTTTCTGTGTCTGAGTTCCTTTAAATTTTATGGTCATCCTAAATCAATCAAGCTATTGTAAGTTAACAAGCATTTATGAAGTACCTGCTATTGGCCAGGAAGGGGCAGCTAAGTAGTGCAGTGGATAGAGCACTGGGCCTTCAGTTAGGAAGACCTGAGTTCAAATCTGGCTTGAGTCACTTATTAAATGTGTGAACGTGGGCAGTCACTTAACCCTGTCTGCCTCAGTTTCCTCATTTGTAGAATGAGTGGAGAAGGAAATGGCAAACCACTTCAGTATCTTTGCCAAGAAAATCCTAAATGGGGTTGTGAAGAGTCAAAAATGACTGAAAAGACAACAACAACAACAACAACAACAAATTGACCAGCAACTGTAATAAGTAATGGAGATACAAAAATACAAAATGGTCATTGCCCTCAAGGAGCTTCTATTTTATGGGTGGTAAGTTTCCTATGGAGAATAATATAAAATATAGCAGAAAAACGTGTGATAGTTTATGTCCATAAATTTAGAGTTGAAGGGAACCTTAGAGATCATTTAGTGCAATCCCATAATTTTACAGATTAGGAATCTGGGACCAAGATATACTAAGAGACTTGCTCAAGGTCACATGTATGGTAAATATCGGAGGTAGGATTTGAACTCAAGCCCTCTGACTCCAAAGTAAGTCCTTTTTTTCATTGTACTGCACTGACTTTCTCAGGTGGACATCAGGGCTTTTTATATATAGGGCACCTGTGAACATGTTTGGATTTTCTCATCTATGCTTCTTTAAAAACCTATGGATTAAGATTCTTGATACTAGTGTGCATGTTTGTTTCAAAAAAGATTTGAGTGAATAGGAGGTCTATAGTTTCATGCTGAAACAGTGTGGGGAATAATACTTTTTAAAAATGTAATTCAACAAACACACATATTGCTGTTTGCAAAGCAGCCCATGTAGCTATTGCTGCTCTCAGAGCAAATGATGAGGGGAGAGGGTCATTCTACCAGTATATTTCAGGCTGGTTGGATGTAGAAAGCCTGCTGATCAATGATGATTTTGGTGAGTACTGAGGTGTTATGGTGATGAGATAACATATGGTATGGTTGTAGGCATTGTGGTGTCAGTCAATCAATAAACATTATTTTTGAATCCATACTATGTTCTAGCACTATGCTTAACACTAGGGATAGAAAAAGAAGTGAAAGACAGTCCCTGCCTTCAAGGAACTCACAATCTACTGATGAGCTGGAGAAGTGTCTATAGGAGACATAGACAATATCTAGCTTGGTCCCAGACCATTGTTCACATCCCATCCAGTCAACAACTCTGGACATCTAATCTTCTGCCATTCCAGCCATGCATGTGTGTGGCCTTCTTATTTACTCATCCCCACTAGGTTCCACCTCTTGCTCTGGGAATGGAAATCAAGTCAAATAAAGGAACTCAGACTAGATAACCTTTAAGGTTAATTCAGTTCTAAATAAAGCTATGATCTAGTACTCCAACATTACTATTGCTTCAGAAAGGACATAAGAATTAAATGACTGTGATTCTTAAGGTGAAAACTCTGTTCCAAGGCCCCCACTGCCCAATATGCATTGCTTTCCCATGTTAGGATATAAATTCCTTGAGTACAAAGACTGTCTCACTTTTGTATTTGTATCCTCAGTGCTTACACAGTATCTTATACATACCAGGCCCTTAATAAATGTTTTTCATCCATCCATCCATCTATCCATTCATTTATTCATATTTTTGGTATCCTCCAATTCTAGAACACAATGATGTGCATACAATGGGTATACAATAATTACTCATTAATTTTTTTTCATCTCCTCAAAATATATAAACTACTTGAATCAAAAAATCAACATACATTTATTACGTGCCTACTATGTAACAGGTAGAAGCTAGGTGGCACAATGGACAGAGTGCTGGGTCTGGAGTCAGAAAGACCTGAGTTCAAATCTGGTCTCAGATACTTACTAGCTGTGTGATCCTGGACAAGTAAGTCACTTAACCCTGTTTGCCTCAGTTTCCTCATCTGTAAAATGAGTTGGACAAGGGAATAACAAACGACTCCAGTATCTTTGCCAAGAAAACCCCAAATGGGGTCACAAAGAGTCAGATATGACTGAAAAATATTGAACAACAACATAGAACAGCCACTGGGTTATGCATCAATTGCTAGGATACAAAGATAAAAAAAAAGAAAACTATCTTTGCCCTCAGGAAGCTTACATTTTAATGGGGGAGAAAGTATATGCAGTTTGTATACAGGTATATAAAGAAACAATCAATGTAGCTAGAAGGTATCTTTAGTAGGGAAGGCATAGATTCCTGAGAGGGAGAAGGATAAGCCTTCTGTAGAAGGTAGAACCTGCTGAATCTTAAAGGAAACCCAGAATTCCAAGAGGCAGAGGTGGAGAAGAGTTCCATAAGAGTCAACAGTAAGTTCCATAAGAGTCAACAGAAAGGTTAAGTATATTAAGAGAGATAATCAAAGATGAGACTTTGTTAAGAAAGTCATAATGTCAAAGACTAGGAAGGTATCTATTGCTGTACTCATCTCTGGTCATTAATCCAATGTTCAGTCATGAGAACTACATTAAGAAGGATATCAATAAGCTAGACTGAATTTGGGCAGCCAAACTGTTGAGGGCCTTGAGATCATGCCATATGAGGAACAGCTGAAGCAGTTAGGGATCTTTTTAATGAAACTAAGATGACTCAGGGAAAGTATGGGACTTTTTTTCTCAGATACTGAAAGGGCCATCCCATGGAAAAGAGATCAGATTTGTTCTTCTTGATTCCAAAGAGTAGTTCTAGGAGCAATGGGTGGAAGTAAAATAAAGGCCATTGGAGATTTAATTTAATGAAAAATTTCCTTACAATGAGAGCTACTGATTTTCCAGATGATAGTCCCAAGTCACTATAAGATCTTCAAGTCTCAAGGAAAAAATCAATTTTGTTCAATGTACTCTACTTATTTATACCAGCTTACAGAAGGAGGAAAGTAAAAAGAAACAAGAAGAATTTTCTGTCCAACTGTCAATGAAAAAATTTCATGTAACCTGAGCACCTGATTCCTTGAGCTTTCCTCAAGGTTTTGCCTGGTAAATATATGATCAGAAATGGATCACTATTCAATGAACAAGTTCTTACTAAACACCTGCTTTGTTCAAGGCACTGTAGTGGGCCATGGAAGATGCAAAGTTGAATAATATTTTGTCCTTGTCTGTCAGATGCTTAAATGTTTTAAGGACTAAATGGTCCCTATCATTAGTGGATGATTCCAGTGTTACATTGATGTGCCTGAATATCATGCCAAGTCTGGTGGTTGGATCTGGAGAGATTTGGCAGGGGGCATGGGCTCAGGCTATGGTCTCAATGGAGAGTAATGTGAAATGGCAAGATTTGTGCTGAGGAGAATGGGGGAAAGGAAGGAGGAGAAAATGGCCAGAGAGGCAAGGATTTGCCTCCATCTGCTTTTTCCTCCTCCTTTTCCTTGTCTTCTTCCTTCTTTTAATAGGAAACAAACTATACTTGGCTTCTGTGGTTTTCTCGGATTGGGGGGGGGGTTGTTGAATTTGGCCCATTGCCAAGACACGAAGCCAGTCCCTGGTGTTGTTAAAATGAATTGAGGATATGAGTGGATGTGTGGCCTGCATTTTATTCATTGCTATTTTTCTCATATTCCTATTGTAAATATATTATCTATCTGTACTACCACAGTGTGATAATATGTACTGTCAGTCATTTAAAAAAAAAAAGAATTTCAGGAGGATTGGGGTATCAAGAGAATTGATTGAAATAGGTATAAGCCTAAACTAGGTATTTAAACTCTGCAAGTGTGGAGAGCACTTGTGGGTCATGGGATGTTTGTGGATCTCCACTTTCCTTGCTAATATTAAATTAATAGCTGATATATAGCTATGCTATTAGTGACTCCCATTTGGTAATGTGGTAGCCATAATGATGGGCCTTTTCAATGCACAAATGAGGAGAATATTGCAAGGTATGTCCAGTTCTCAATTATCCTTTGCAATGTCCTACTTAACTATTGATGTTTTCTGACTATTCAGATTTGGATGCAGGATAACCTGTTATTGCACTTCTCTTCAACCAATGGGAGTGATCCCCATTTGGTTATAGATTGAGGGATAGCTTCCTATCATTGACATAGTATAGAATTCTCTTATTTTAATGCTCTGGACCCAAAATATGGAGATGGATCTCTGTTCACATAGTACGGATCAGACTGTATTCCAAACTGACTTTTGCTTATCAGTGTTTCTAGTGTGAATAAGCATCATATCAGACCCAAGGAGTTAGAACTAAGATGCCAGGGTGACTTACATGACCTTGTTTGATTAAAAAAAAATGATAGGTAGGGCTTTTGAAGTTTGGCCCCCTTGTTTCTTGACTCTCACAGATACTAGTGGCTCTACTCTTATTTCTATCTATGATCACCATAGCTAACATTTATGTAGCACCTACTATGTGCCAGGCACTGGGCTAAGCAATTTATAGTTATTATCCCAACAACCCTGGAAGGTAGGTGCTATTATCCCCATTTTATAGATTAAGAAACTGAGGCAAAAAGGTTAAGTGAGTAGCCCAGGGTCATACAGCTAGTATGTGTCTGAGGTCTAATTAACTTAGGTCTCCCTGACTCTAGGCCCAGCACTCTATCCACTGTACCACCTAGCGGCCTTTTGGTAGTTCAGCAAAAACTTGGTCCTCTCTTTCTCCCATCAATCAATCAAGGTGTTAAGAAGCATTTATTAAGTGTCTACTATGTGTGAGGTGCTGGGCTAGGTATTGGGAACATAAAGGTAAAAACTGAACAATACCTGACCTCAAGTTGCCTATTTTCAATTGGGAAAGACAACATGTATGTAAATAGGTACAAAATAGAAATAGAATAAACATAAAATTTTTTTTGGTGGGGAAAGGGGATCAGGTAAGGCTCCATATAGGTAGTATCACTTGAACCTGCTCTGACTTAGAGGTGAGCCAAATAGCAGAAGCTTGTCTTTTCAGCCTTTCCCCTCCCCCCCAAACCCTTTCCTTCTTCTTTCTATTAGGAGGATCTATGTGGATGAACCTAGGAGAGGTAACACACAGACCTCATTGGATAGAAGAAGAAACAATGTGCATAAGGTGCAGAAAGGCAGATTTTTGACTTGTGTGTCAGAGCCTCTCTTCAGAGCCATCCAAGGTAAGAATGGGTTACTATTTTCCTAGGGTCCTCTTTATAGGAAAAATTGTGCTTTATATGGTTAGGATATTATTGAAGAACCCTTTTTTATTATGTAGGTAATTATTGCTATATCTCTAAGTTGTTGAGTTAATGATTCCCCTGATGGTCCCTGTGCTCCATAATCATTTTCTTCACTGCTGAGCTAAGAATTCCCCTTTAGCCTATATTCTGATGACCCCCATTCAATATCATTCTCTAAAGCAAGATTGCATAATTATTTTGTAGGTTCAGTTTGGCTGGCATGCTAAGACCAAAACCAAAAGATCCCTAGAATTCTACTATTACAGATTTGGAGGTGCGGAAAATTCATCTCATAGAGGTTGGTGGTTTATAACTCAATTCTCTGGCTCATTAACAGTGCTACATATAATTAGTCATCATCATTATCATTATTATTATCAACAGGAGTCAAATGATGAATGGTCACCATTTGCAGAGCACTATGTTAGGAACTGAGGGTTTGAAGATCAAGAAGCATTTATTAAGTACTTACTGTGTACCAGGCACTGTAGATAGCCATGATTACATTCTTTTTTAGGTTATAAGTCTTGATTCTTTTAAAAACCAAAAAGTATGTTATTGTTTTCCTTTTGATCTTTGGGAAGTTCTAGATTAGCTAGTTTCTACCACGAGGATATTTAAATCACCACTCCCATTTCTTTTCCTCTTATTTGTCACCTATATAAACAAACACCTGTCTTTGCAGATTCTTTTCTAACATAATGAGATATGTATTAGCTAAGCCTTAATTCACTTTGGTGATTTTGAGCACATCCAATTAAATATGGCTAAGTCTTAAGTCCTACACATGAATTCTAAAGATCAACTTTACAAGCGCAGAATCGGGGAGGAATGCCTATATAACATATCATTAGTAAAGGGTTAAAGGGTTTTAGATAGCTCCAAGTGGATATGAGTCAACATGGGAGCCTCCAAATCTAATGCCAGGTAGAATGCCCAAAATGAAAGAGACTGTAGTTCCACAGTTCTCCATATCTAGAGTACCATGTTCAGGTTTAGGAAAGCCATTGAAAGTCTAGAGAAGTGACCAGGATGTGAAGGGGTTGGAGACCACAACAATAGAAGAATTGGTTTAAAGCAATGGAGATGCTTAGTTTAGAGAAGACTAAAGAGAGAACATGATGGTTGAGTCCAAGAATTTGAAGAACTTTCATATGGAGAAAGGAAAAGACTTGTTCCATTTGGTCTCAAGAGGAAGGATCTAGAAACAGAAGGCAGAAGTTGCAGAAAAGCAGATTTTAACTTGAGGGACAAAGAACCTACCTAATCCTCAGAGCTATACTAGAGATGAATGGGTCACTGTTTTCCTAAGTTGTAAGCCTAACCATGTCAATCTCCTATTTTCCCTATCTAATAAACTTCAGTGTTCACGATTACCTTTAGAATCAATTATAAATGCTGTTTAGCATTTAAAACCTTTCCATATCCTTGTGCCAATCTTCCTTTCCAGTCTTAATAGACATTATTCCCCCCATGCACACTTACAAAACTGGCCTTCTTCCTGTTCTTCCTACATTGTACACTATCACCTACCTCTCTTGTTCATCTTTCCTTCTGGAAGAGGACCAAGAGAGTGCTGTCCTGTCTTGAAAGTGAATTGGATATAAGTGAGGCAGAGCTGTGCAAAGTCATTAGCCTCACTCACTTCTCCAGAGTCAAAGGACTCCAGTGGCAAGACATGGGTCAAGTTAACTAGTGATGGCTCCAGATGCAGTGGGAGACATTGGCCTTTTTAAGATAAAGTCTTTCCCAGGCCTCAGTTTGTCTGAGGCAATACCCACCCTGTAATTCAGGGCTAGGTAAGAACTGAGGGAAAAGGAGGCGGAGCCAAGATGGCAGAGTGAAAGCAGTGACTTGCTTGAGCTCTCCCCCAAACCCCTCCAAATACCTATAAAAAATAGCTCTAAACAAATTCTAAAGCAGCAGAACCCACAAAAAGACAGAGTGAAGTAAATTTGCAGGCCAAACAATCCAGATGACTGATCAGAAAGGTATATTGTGCTGGTAGGAAGAGGAGCGCAGTGTGGTGTGGGGGCTCAGGCCTCAGAGAACCTACAGCAGGCTTCAGAGGATTGAATCATGGGCAGCTGTGGTGGTTTCCAGACTTCTTAACCCATGAACATCAAAGACAACTTAGAAGGTCTGTGGGAAAAGTCTGTTTCTGTGGTGCTGAGAGAGGAGCTAGGTCTTAGAGCCAGTTCTAGAGCACTGAGCGTGGGTACCGGACCAGTGGCTGCGTCCTGAGCTTCCAGCCCACAGACTGAGGGGGAATTGAGTGGCTGATCAGAGGGGGATTGCAGGGCTCTCTTTGCCAGTGCTGAGGCAGGAATCTCTTGCTTTGGAACTGGGTCACAGTTCTGGACGGTGGTTCTGGGGCGAGCAGGAGCACTAGCATGGTGGAGCTTATAGAGGCTGTAGAGAAGAAACCTTCCTCACAGCTCCAGGACAGAAAGGAGTGCTTGTGGTCACTAATAGACCAGAGCACAGACTAAGAAAGGGGTAAATACATCGCCCCTTATCATACCACCTTGCAAGAAATGAAAATTTACATGTCCCTACAAGTATCTATGAAAACAGCTGTATAAACACCTGAAGCTTGGAACAGTATACTCTCCACGTTGGAATCGGTCCTTAACAAAGAGTTTAAAACTCAAGTAATTGGCTGGGATCATGAGCAAAACTCACAAAAAGAGTCAGACTATATTATTTTACTTTGGTGACAAAGAAGATCAAAATATACAACCAGAAGAAGACAACAAAGTCAAAGCTCCTACATCCAAAGCCTCCAAGAAAAAGATGAATTAGTCCCAGGCCTTGGAAGAGCTCAAAAGGGATTTTGAGAAGTAAGTAAGAGAAGCAGAGGAAAAACTGGGAAGAGAATTGAGAGTGATGCAAAAAAATCATGAAAAACAAGTCAGCAGCTTGCTAAAGGAGACCCCCAAAAAATACTGAAGAAAATACCTTAAAAAATAGCCTAACCCAAATCCCAAAAGAGGTCCAAAAAGCCAATGAGGAGAAGAATGCCTTAAAAAAAAATTGGCCAAATGGAAAAGGAAGTCCTAAAGATTACTGCAGAAAATACCTCCTTAAAAATTAGAATAGAGCAATTGGAAGCTAGTGACTTTATGAGAAAACAAGACACTGTAAAACAAATCCAAAAGAATGAAAAAATAGAAGACAATGTGAAATATCTCATTGGAAAAACAACTGACCTGGAAAATAGATCCAGGAGAGAGAATTTAAAAACTATTGGGATATCTGAAAGCCATGGTCAAAAAAAGAGCCTAGACATCATCTTTCAAGAAATTATCAAGGAAAACTGCCCTGATAATTTAGAACCAGAGGGCAAAATAGAAATTGAAAGAATCCACTGATCTCCTCCTGAAAGAGATCCCCAATGGAAAACTCCTAGGAATATTGTAGTCAAATTCCAGAGTTCCCAGGTCAAGGAGAAAATATTACAAGCTGCCAGAAAGAAACAATTCAAGTACTGTGGAAACACAATTAGGATAACACAGGATTTGGCAGCTTCTACATTAAGGGATGGAATATAATATTCTGGAGGGCAAAGGAGATAGGATTACAGCCAAGAATCACCTACTCAGCAAAACTGAGTATAATCCTTCAGGGGAAAATTATGATCATTCAGTGAAATAGAGGACTTTCAAGCATTCTTGATGAAAAGACCAGAGCTGAATAGAAAATTTGACTTTCAAATACAAGACTCAAGTGGAACATGAAGAGGTAAACAGGAAAGAGAAATCATAAGAGACTTATTAAGGTTGAACTGTTTACATTCCTGCATGGAAAGATGATATTTATAATTCATGAGACCTTTGTCAGTATTAGGGTAGTTGGAGGGGGAAAAATTATATGTGTATAGATAGATAGATAGATAGATAGATAGATAGATAGATAGATAGATAGATAGAAAGATAGAGAGCATGGGGTGAGTTGAAGATTAAGGGGTCATATCTGGAGAATAAAATTAAGGGATGAGAGAGGATTATACTAGGAGAAGAAGAAAGGGAGAGGTAGAATGGGGTAAATCACCTCACAAAAAAATAGAAAAGAAAAGGCTCTTACAGTAGAGGGGAAATGGGGAAGGTGAGAGAGAATGAGTGAATCTTATTCTCATAGGATTTAGCTTAAGGAGGGAATAACATACACATTCAATTTGGTATGGAAATCTGTCTTACTCTACAGGAAAATAGGGGGGAAGGGGACAAGAGAGCAGGGGGATGATAGAGAGGAGGGCAGATTGGGAAAGGGGGTAATCAGAAGCAAATACTTCTGAGGAGGGACAGGGTCAAAAGAAAAATAGAATAAATGGCGGGGGCAGGATAGGATTAAGGGAAATAGAGTTAGTTTTTCACATGTCTATTATGGAAGTGTTTTGCATAACTGCACATGTTTGAGTTGCTTGCCTTTTCAGTGAGGGTGGGGGGAGAGGAAGGGAGAAAATTTGGAACCCAAAGTTTTAAAACATGTTTAAAAAAATGTTTTCACATGCAATGGGAAATAGAAATACAGGAAATGGGGTACAGAAGTCTATCCTGCCTACAGGAAAATAGAAGGGAAGGGGATAAGAGAAGGGGGGAGAGATAGAAGAGAGGGCAGAGTAGGGGAAGGAGTATTCAGAATGCATGCCATCTTGGGGTGGGGAGAGGGGCGAGATGGGGTGAAAATTTGGAACTCAAAATCTTGTGGAAGTAAATGTTGAAAACTAAAACCAAATAAATATATATATATATATATATATATATATATATATATATACACTTATATTTATATATGAAAGAACTGAGGCAAAAGATGGCTTAGTTTGCCTTCCCAAAAGAATCAGTCTAGGAGGGGAAGACCCTCAGAGTTTCTGGCCAGAACAGAAATAATTGCTATTTACACTCACTCTGATCCATCAAAACCCAAACAGTGAGCAATTAAGCTTGTGCTGGGACCTATTATTGGCCAATCAGTGAAAGCCAGAGTGATTTGAGTTTAAAGCTCCATTTGAATTACAATGGGCTTTAACAAACCCTGTTTTTTTCAGAGCTATATTATAAGAAATCATAACTGAAGAATACATAAGACAAAAGTTACTTATCCTAGTTTTTTGAAAGAAAGAATGATAGAATAAATAGGGAAGGAATTTTTTTTAAAAAAATTAGCTCCCAAATCCCAAGATATCTTGTGAAGTATGTGATGAAAATTTATATTCCTTTGGACAGAGCAGCCACATGTAAGGGTATGACTCTCCACATTGACAGAAGGCAAAGAGGAGGAGAAGGAAATAGCAGCATTACCCAACTGGATTGGCTGGTTGGGTGGCTATGGGGCAGCTACAACTACTTACATATTATTGTTAGTCCTTTGTTCTAGAAGAGGATCAATGACATCAGGATGGTGATGTCTTGACTTGCAAGTGAATTGGATTTAAGTGAGACAGAGTTATGCAGTCATACACCTCACTTTCTCCTCCAGAGTCTTTGAGCCCAGTGGCAAGATGTAGGTCAAGATGTCTGGCAATGGCCCCCACCTACCTCTCTGTCTTTGCACTGCCTGTCTCCTATTACTAGTGTAACCTCTGTCCCAAAGCCCATTGGTATGGGACTCAGTTCTCTCCATGAGAGATGAGAGAGCATCACCTTCTCACCAACTCTGCCTCTCCTTGTCCTGTAGGGCATGGCTTTCATCTCCACCAATAAGGAAAGAGTCCTATACCATTTGGTTTGGAACAAGGCTTACACTAAAATGTACACTGAAACCCTGAGGCTCTTCCTTTCCCAGGTTGATTTTTTTTTTGACTAGGTAAAGAGGCCGTTCTGTGTCTCATTTATTATTAAGCCTTAATTACTGAATAGGCATTGCCTCAGTCAACCTGAAACCTATTAAAGACCTTATCTTAAAAAGGCCAAGGTCCCCCACTGCATCCTGGGCCATCTCCTGATCTATCTATGTCAGGTTACTGGACCCTGGTGGCTCCAGAGGAGAAAGTGAGGCCGGTGACTCTTCACAGCCCTCCCCCACTTAAATCCAATTCACTGGCAAGTCATGACATCACCTTCCTGAGGTCATTGATCCTCTTTGAGAATGAAGGACAAACAACACAACAGATAGTTGAGCAAAGGAAGCAAAGACACAAGGGTTTTTAAAATGGCTACCACATACCAGGCACTATGTTAAGTACACATTTTACTTAACAAATATTTTGTTAATATTACAAATAGTATTTCATTTGATCTTTACAGAAACCCTGTGAGAGAGTTGAAATTGAAGAAATTAGAGATTAGGTGACTTGCCCAGTATCACAGAACTAAGTAAGTGTCTGAGGCCGCTCAGGCCAGGAAGACCTAGTGCTTTATTTAGTACACCACCTATGTACAAAGGCTAGATGATTATCTGCCACGAATTTTGTAGGGGGGATTCCTACTAAATAAGGGTGGAGCTAGGTAACCTCCAAGGACTTTTCTAGTTGTGAGATTTTGTAATTCTTTTTCTTTATTGCTTTCTCCAGTTCATTAATATTTAAGCTCGATTGAGCATGAGACATTCCTTAGTGTCAGAACTCATGGCAATCAATAAGTATTCAATTTTGTGTGAATTAAATTGCAAGTGAAATTTGTGAAACTTAGAATTTTAACTACACAGATAAATGAAGCAAAATCTGTTCTTTCCAATTTGGGAGTTCTCTGTACTAACCAGTCCACCTATGTGGAACCTCAGAGCTTGTACCAATTTAGTGGGGTGAAACAAGTGCAGCAATCTGACTTTCTGATCTTGTATCCTGCATTTTTTTATGTACAAATATTTATCTGACTTCATCTGGCTTCATGATTCTGTTCCTAGCAATTTCTACTAACCTGCTTCATTTTATGAATTGACTTCATGAGATGTATCTTGTATTCCTTTGCTTGGCCCAGGAGTAAAATGGATTATGTCAAGGAAACCCATGTAAAACTGAAAAGTCTTAGTGCGCTCTAACTTTCATTCCATGAAGAAAAAGAGAGTTATGACTATTCGTCTTGGTTTAATTTTAAGTTTATGGTTTAATTTTAAGATTACAAATTCAGAGCTGGAAGATGCCTTAGAGTTCACCTAGTCCACATCCCTCTTTGTTTTACATATAAGTAAACTGATGCTCAGAGAGGGTAAGTGACTTGCTTATGATTACCTACTAATTGTCTGAGAAATGCTTTGAATGATTCCTAAATCCAGCATTCTGTCCATTATGCTCTGCTGTCTTTTTTTCCCTATGTCATCTACCTCACTGGATCTAGGATTTCTTCAATGCAGACACTTATTTCTTTAAGGAAGATAATCTACCCCCACCTTTGTATATGTTATTGTGGCCCAAAATAGTTATGGTCAACCTCAAGGTGATGAGCATCTCTATTCTTAGGCTTTAGACAAGAGATTTATAGGTCCATTGCTCTTTTCTCAGGCATGTTTGCACCTATGTCTTTAAAGTTATTGATAAAAGAAGATATATTTTCAGTGAATTAGAAATTTCCCTCACATTTTGTTTGCTTATTGTTTTTTTTTATTTTGTGCTTTTAAAAATATTTATTTATTTAAATATTGTTTTCTTTTTTTAAATTTTGAGTTCTAAATTTCCTCCCTCTCACCCACCACCTCCTCCACCCACTGGGAAGGCAAGCAATATGATGTCAATTATACATGGGAAATCATGCAAAACACATTTCTATATTAACAGTATTGCAAAAAGACAATGTAAGAAAATTATACTTCAATTTGCACTCACACTTCATCAGTTCTTTCTCTCTAAGTGGACAGCATTTTTTCATCATGATCTTTTGGAATTGTCTTGGATCATTTCATTGATCAGAGTAGCCAAATCTTTTGCAGTTGATGATCATTACAATATTGATGTTCCAATGCACAATGATCTCTTGGTTATTCTCACTTCACTTTGCATCATTTCACGTAGGTCGTGCCATGTTTTTCTGACAGTCCCCCTCATCATTTCTTATAGAACAGTAGAACGCCATCACAACCATACATGCCATAACTTGTTCAGTTATTTCCTAATTGATGAGCATCCCTTCAATTTCCAATTCTTTGCCACCACAAAAGCAGCTGATATAAATATTTTTGTACATATAGGTGCTGTTCCTTTGATCTTTTTGGGATAGATACCTAGTAGTGTTGTTTCTGGGTTAAAGAGAATGCACAGCTTTAAGCTGTTTGGGCATAGTTCCAAATTATTTTCCAGAATGGCTGGACCAGTTCACTACTCCATCGACAATTTTAGTGTACCTATTTTTCTTCATCCCCTCCAGCATTTGTCATTTCTGGTAGGTGTGAGGTAGTATCTCAGAATTCTTTTAATTTATATTACTCTAATTTATAGAGATTTAGAGCATTTTTTTCCATATGACTATAGATAGCTTTGATTTCTTTTTCTGAAAACTACCTGTTAATATCTTTTTAACAATTTATTAATTGGGAAATCGCTCTTATTTTTATAAATTTGACTAAGTTCTTAATATATTTGAGAAATGAAGCTTTAAATCTTGCTATAAAATGTTTTGATATTGCTATATTGTCTATGGTACCTTGATAATCTCATTTAATTAGGTCCATTTTTGCTTTTGTTTTGTCTGAGATCATGAGTGCTACCCCTACCTTTTTTACTTCACCTAAAACTTTAGATTATGCTCTAGCCCTTTATTTTAACTCTGTGTGTATCTTTTTGTTTCAAGTATGTCTCTTCTAAACATCATATTGTTGGATTCTGGTTTCTAATCTATTCTGCTAACTGCTTCCATTTTATGAGTGTGTTTTTTTCATTCCCATTCACAGTTATGATTACTAACTGTGTATTTACCTCCATCCCATTTTCTTCTGTTTCTTCTTCTCCCTCTCTATTCTGTCCCTTCTCAAAAGTCTGTTTTGCTTCTAACTACTGCCTCCCTTAATCTTCCTCTTTTTTTAAATCCCCCCCCAGAGGGCAGAGCCAAGATGGCTGAGTAAAAGCAGTGACTTGCTTGAAATCTCCCACAAACCCCTCCAAATACCTATTAAAATGGCTCTAAACAAATTCTAGAGCAGTAGAACCCACAAAAAGACAGAGTGAAGCAAATTTCCAACCCAAGACAACCTGGATGGTTGATCAGAAAGGTACATTGTGCTGGGCTGGGAGTGGAGCACAGTGTGGCATGGGCACACAGGCTGCAGTGAACCTGGGGCAGGCCTCAGAGGGCTGAATAGTGGGTAGCTGTGGTGGCTTCTGGACCTCTCAACCAAGGAATGCCAAAGACAACTTAGAAGGCCAGTGGGAAAATTCTGTTTTTGCGGTGAGATAGGAGCTAGTCTCAGAGCCAGTTCCAGAGCACAGAGCACAGGTGCTGGTGGGGGGGGGGGTGGCTGCATCCTGAGCTTCCAGCACACGGACTGAGGGGGAATCCAGTGGCTGATCAGAGGGGGACTGCAGGGATCTCTTTGCCAGTGCTGAGGCAGGAATCTCTTGCTTTGCCCATGTTTGGATCTGGGTCACAGTTCTGGGCAGCAGTCCTAGGGCAAAGAAGAGAGCTGGCCTGGTGGAGCTTATAGTGGCTGTAGAGAAGAAATTCTCCTTACAGTTCTAGGACAGAAAGGATTGCTCGTGGTCGCTAATAGACTAGAGCACAGGCCAGGAAAGGAGTAAACACCTCACCTCTTATCATACCACCTTGCAAGAAATGAAAATTTACAGATCCCTACAAGCATCTCTGAAAACAGCTGTACAAACCCCCAAAGCTTGGGACAGTACATTCTCCACATTGGAAACAGACTCTTACCTTAACAAAGAGTTTAAAACTCAGGTAATTGGCCAGGATCATGAGCAAGCAGTGCAAAAAGAGTCAGATTATATTATCTTACTTTGGTGAAAAAGAAGATGAAAACATATAACCAGAAGAAGACAACCAAGTCAAAGCTCCTACATCCAAAGCCTCCAAGAAGAATCAGTCCCTGGCCTTGGAAGAGCTCAAAAGGGATTTTGAGAAGCAAGTAAGAGAAGTAGAGGAAAAACTGGGAAGAGAAATGAGAGTGATGCAAGAAAATCATGAAAAACAAGTCAACAGCTTGCTAAAGGAGACCCAAAGAAATACTGAAGAAAATAACACCTTAAAAAATAGCCTAACCCAAATGGCAAAAGAGGTTCAAAAAGCCAATGAGGAGAAGAATGCCTTAAAAAAAAATTGGCCAAATGGAAAAGGAAGTCCTAAAGATTACTGAAGAAAATACTTCCTTAAAAATTAGAATCAAGCAAATGGAAGCTAGTGACTTTATGAGAAATCAAGACACTATAAAACAAATCCAAAAGAATGAAAAAATAGAAAACAATGTGAAATATCTCGTTGGAAAAACAACTGACCTGGAAAATAGATCCAGGAGAGAATAAAAATTATTGGACTATCTGAAAGCCATGATCAAAAAAAGAGCCTAGACATCATCTTTCAAGAAATTATCAAGGAAAACTGCCCTGATATTTTAGAACCAGAGGGCAAAATAGAAATTGAAAGAATCCACTGATCTCCTCCTGAAAGAGATCCCCAAAGGAAAACTCCTAGGAATATTGTAGTCAAATTCCAGAGTTCCCAGGTCAAGGAGAAAATATTACAAGCTGCCAGAAAGAAACAATTCAAGTATTGTGGAAACACAATCAGGATAACACAGATTTAGCAGCTTCTACATTAAGGACGCAGGGCATGGAATATAATATTCTGGAGGGCAAAGGAGATAGGATTACAACCAAGAATCACCTACCCAGCAAAACTGAGTATAATCCTTCAGGAAAAATGGTCATTAGTGAAATAGAGGACTTTCAAGCATTCTTGATGAAAAGACCAGAGCTGAATAGAAAATTTGACTTTCAAATACAAGACTCAAGTGGAACATGAAGAGGTAAACAGGAAAGAGAAATCATAAGAGACTTATTAAGTTGAACTGTTTACATTCCTGCATGGAAAATGATATTTATAACTCATGAGACCTTTGTCAGTATTAGGGTAGTTGGAGGGGGAAAAATTATATGTATGTAGATAGATAGATGATAGATAGATAGATAAATGGCACAGGGTGAGTTGAAGATTAAGGGATTATATCTGGAGAATAAAATTATGAGATGAGAGAGGATTATACTAGGAGAAGAAAAAAGGGAGAGGTAGAATGGAGTAAATTATCTCCCCCCAAAAAACAGAAAAGGCTCTTACAGTGGAGAGAAAACGGGGCAAGATGAGAGGCACTGAGTGAATCTTATTCTCTTAGGATTTGTGTTAAGGAGGGAATAACATACACATTCAATTGGGTATAGAAATCTGTCTTAACCTAGAGGAAAATAGGGGGATTAGGGGACAAGAGAGCAGGGGGATGATAGAGAAGAGGGCAGATTGGGAAAGGGGGTAATCAGAAGTAAATACTTCTGAGGAGGGACAGGGTCAAAAGAAAATAGAATAAATGGGGGGGCAGGATAGGATTAAAGGAAATAGAGTTTTGCAAAGCTGCACATGTATAACATATGTTGAGTTGCTTGCCTTTTCAGTGAGGATGGATGGGGAGGGAGGAAGGGAGAAAATTTGGAACCCAAAGTTTTCAAAAAATATGTTTAAAAAAATGTTTTCACATGCAACTGGGAAATAAGAAATACAGGAAATAGGGTACAGAAGTCTATCCTGCCCTACAGGAAAATAAAAGGGGAAGGGGAAAAGAGAAGGGGGAAGAGATAGAAGAGAGGGCAGATTAGGGGAAAGGGTATACAGAATGCATGCCATCTTGGGGTGGGGTGAGGGGTGAGATTGGGTGAAAATTTGGAACTCAAAATCTTGTAAATGTTGAAAACTAAAAATAAATAAATTTATATTAAAAAAAGTAAATACCCCCCCATGTTCCTACACCCTTCCCCTCCTATTTCTTTATTGGGAAAGAAAGGTTTCTATATACAACTGAGTGTACATATACATATGTGTATATATACATATATGTACATATGTATATACATATATATGTGTATGCATGTACACACACATATAAAATTCTGGGGAGAGTGAGGTTTAAGCATTGGCTACCCCACCATTTCCTCCTTCATTGTAAAAAGCTTTTCCTTGTACATCTCTTTTATGTGACAAAATTTATCCTTCTTACCTTCCCCTTTTCCCAGTGTATCCTTTCTCAACCTTTCTTTTTTTTTCTTTTGA
This sequence comes from Phascolarctos cinereus, assembly GCF_003287225.1. Taxonomy (NCBI): domain Eukaryota; kingdom Metazoa; phylum Chordata; class Mammalia; order Diprotodontia; family Phascolarctidae; genus Phascolarctos; species Phascolarctos cinereus. Next base: position 74,918,373 of record NW_027555958.1, on the reverse strand, counting down.
TCATTCCAACATTATCAACTCACATTCTGTCTTTGTAGACTCCATTGCCATGCCCAAAGTCAGGAAAACTCCTCCTCTTGAGTTCAAATCTGTCCTCAGATACTTGTTCTGTGACCCTCCACAAGTCACTTAACCCTATTTGCCTCAGTTTCCTAATGTGCAAAATTATCTTAAAAAGGAAATGGCAAACCAATCCAATATCTTTGCCAATAAAACCCCAAAACATGTCAGGAAGAGTTGGTCAGGACTGATAACTAAACAATAAGAAGTAATGATAAAGTTCTTAGGAGTTATGTGTATCATTTCCCCCATATATTAATGTAAACAGTTTAATCTTATTGAATACCATATGATATCTCTTTCAAATTTACCTTTTTATGCTTCTCTTTGAAAGTCCAATTTTCCATTCAGCTCTAATCTTTTCATCAGGAATGCTTGAAAGTCCTAAATTTCATTAAATATCTATTTTTATCTTGAAGGATTATACTCAGTTTTGCTAGGTAGGTGATTCTTGGTTGTAATCCTGGTTCTTTTGCCTTTTGGAATATCAAATCCCAGGTTCTATGATTCTTTAACATGGAATACATTAGATCTTGTATAATCCTGACTGTGGCTCCATGATATTTGAATTATTTCTTTCTGGATACTTGCAATCTTTTCTCCTTGACCTGGGAGCTCTAGAGTTTAGCCATGATATGCTATGATATTCCTAAGAGTTTTCATTTTGAGATCTCTTTGTGGATTCTTTCAATTTCTATTCCACTTCCTGGATCTAAGATATTGAGGGAATTTTCCTTGATAATTTCTTGAATGTTAATATCTAGGTTTTTTTTTCTTATCATGGCCTTTTGGTAGTCCAATAATTCTGAAATTATTTCTCCTTGATTTATTTTCCAGAGCATTAATTTTTCCAATGAGATGTTTCACAATTTTCTATTTCTCATTCTTTTGCCTTTGTCTTCTTGTTTCTTGATGTCTTATGGAGTCATTAGCTCCCACTTGCCCAATTCTAATTTTGAAGGAATTATTTTCTTGAGTGATCATTTGTACTTCTTTTTCCATTAGGCTAATTCTACTTTTTAAGGAGTTATTTTCATCGGTGAATTTCTGTGCCTTTTTTTTTAACCATTCGGTCAATTCTGTTTTTTAAGGTCATATTGTTGTTAATTCTCTTTTCATAATTTTCTTGTATCACTATCATTCCCTTTCCCAATTTTTCCTCTACCATGCTTATGTTTTTCTTTAACTCTTCCAGGAATTCTTGTTGGCCTTGTGTCCAGTTAGCATTTTTCCTTGAGACTTTGCTTGTGGCCAGTTTCAAGTTATTGTCTTCTAAGTTTGTAGTTTAGTCTTCTCTACCACTGAAGTAGCTTTTCATGGTTAAGACTTTTTTGTGATACTATTTTTAGAGCTAGTTCTGGAGTTCTGCAAGTATTCTGTGCTTCTAAGATAGTGTAATTCAAGGAGAGGTGTGGTCACTGCCTTCCTCATCTGCACTTTGGTTTTTACCAAAGCAGGGACCCTATTCCCCTACAGCCTTGATCACAGCACTCTTTTCTGTCCTGGAACTGAGGCCCAGAACTGCATATAGATAAGAAAGTTGCCTATAGCACCAGCTGCACCCAGTGCCAGCTAAGTGTCCCCTATAATCACTTGCTGATCGGTTGTCTGACCCCCTTATCATCTCTGGACTGAGAGCTCCTGATGCTGCTGCTGCCTCCACCACTACAACTCCTTCTGCCTCTATGTGAGTGCCCTAATGATAGGCCTCTACCCTGATGTCACAGAACTCTCTTACCAACCTGCTAAGTTTTCTTAGGCCAGAATAATGTTTCACCTTGGTCTTTTGTTGGTTCTGCTGCTCCAAAATTTGATTTGAGGTGTTATTTTAGCATTGTTTGGAGGGGAATGTTAGGAGAGTTCAGCTGGAGTGCAGTCGCTAATCTGCTCTTGCTTACTGATTTTAATTAATTTTAATTTCTTTATTAAACACTTTTTCTCTCCTAAGAAAAATGCAATTTGTTTTACTAAGGTTTGGCACATGCACGTGCTGTATTGGGCAAATGCACACAATTCTGTTAGCTACTGGATGGGAAGAGGAGTTGAATAGAACTGCACATACTTTTATCTGATTGTGTATGTGTCAAAGAGAAAGGAAGGATCCATACCCAGCTCTCCCTGTACCATCAACGTTAAGTGGATTATGCCATAGACAGCACCTGCTTAGGTCAGTTCTGCATGCAAGAACTTTGTAGGCACATTTCTGTCAAGTGTCAGAGTCAGTTTGTATAGCCTCCTACAGCTAAAATCCCATCCATAAAGTACTTAATATATGATACAATCAGGTAAAGTTCTGTGTCTGCTACATGATTTCTTATTGACATTGCTCAGTTAGTAGAGGCAGCGTGGTATAGTGAATAGCACTATGAACTTAGAGCCAGGAAGACTTGGTTTCCAATCCTGCCTCAGACATCAACCAGCTATGTGGTCTTGGGCAAGTTATGTAACCACTCAGTGCTCCAATTTCCTCCTCTGTGAAAATGGTATAATAATAGCTCCTCTTTCACAGGATTGTTGTGAGCCTAGAATGGGGCGACTTAAGTATAATACTACACAAATATGAACTATTTATATTATCATTAGATGGGTTTGATTCAGGTGGAATGGACTGTCAATCTGTCAATTGGAGTATCTGAAAATATTTTAAAAACATATTTCAGACTATTATAGAAGAAATAGATATTCAAAATATGTCACTTTCTACCTAACACCAAATCTACTCTTTGGACCCTTGACTTATACCTATTCTCCCAGACATCACGGGGTACCCAAACTGAACTGTACTTTGAAAGAAGCTAATGTTTCTAAGAAGTGGGAGTGAAGAACAGGATCATTCCAGGCATGGATTGACCATCAGCACAGCGGCACAGAGATGAAAAATGGAATATTATATATAGGTCACTTAGCAAACATTCGTTAGGCACTTATTATGTTACAGGCACTGGGCTGTGTTGGGGATGCTTAGAAAGGCAAATGATAGTCTCAATTCTCAAGAAGTGTACATTTCTAATGGAGAAGACAACATCCAAATAAGCGGATACATGCAAGATACACACAGAATAGATAAAGGTAATCTGAAAAGGGAAGATGTTAGCATTTAGAGATGACTAAGAAAAGCCTCTGTAGAAGGTAAGACACTACCTGAGTCTTGAAGGAACTCAAGGGGGGTAGGAGGCAGGGGTGAGGGAGTGGAACATTTCAGACATAGAGGGCAGTCAGTAAAAAGACATGGAGGCTGGAGATAGGATGTCATGTTAAAGGAATTGCAGGGATAAGATAGGTAGATATAGCATGGGTAGAGGGGAATAAGGAGTAAGAAAACTGGAAAGGTGGGAAGGAGCCAGGTTATGAAGAACTTTAAATATCAGAGGTATTTACACAGTCAGTGCTGCTATAGTGCAACATCCGTTCTTAAAATTCATTGCATTATGCAAAATAGTGAAATATATATGTGGAGTTTGGGGGGAAAAGGGTTAAGGCATAACAGTCAGAAGTTTCATAAATGACACAAGATACCCAACTAAACAAAGTCATTCCAAAGGCATTCAAGGATGAAAAGAATGAGAAGACTGCATACAGAAGTAAAACAAAAAAAAATTTACAAAATATTTTTCAATGATGTTTTTTTTCCCATCAAGAATAGTAGAACCATTACAATTGAATCCTGATGTCATAGTCCCTGATGTGTTTGTAGAGAAGTTAGAAATGGGATTAAAGAAAATAAAAATAGGAAGAGCAGCTGGATAGGATAAAGACAACATAGATATCTGTACTATAGTTGATATAATTGTGAGGTAATTGAGGTACTGATGTACAATGGATTTAAAGGAGAGAAAAATACAAATGATATAGAAAAAAACTCATACCTTTTTTAACACTGAAGTGACTGAGAGGGTATGAACAATTACCAACCAATTTGCTTACTCTCTCAGCTGTACAAAATCTTTATAATCTGTATGAGGTTTATCTACACATTAATTGAGAACATCTTCAATGAGAGTATTAGTAGGAAGAAGGTGCAAGTGATATTCAATACTGGACCACGTCTTTATCATCTCACAATTGACTGAAAGATGTAGCACATATAGGATCCCACTTTTTTCTTTTTGGTGAGGCAATTGGGTTAAATGACTTTCCCAGGGTCACACAGCTAGTAAGTATCAAGTGTCTGAAGTCAGATTTGAATTTAGGTCCTCCTGACTCCAAGGCCAGAGCTCTATCCACTGTGCCACATAGCTGCCCCTTTCTCATTTTTGGTTTATTGGTTGTTGAGTACCAAAAAAAAAAAATCCAATCAGTAGAATAAAATAGCTCCTGCGGCTTTTTTTTTACAACTAGGTGTATGCCATCTACATATAAAGATCATTCTGGATTCCATGTAAATTATCACAACAGAAATATTGCCTTCCAATGACACCCTGATAATAAACCTCAGGCGGGGTATAAAACAAGGAAACAAAAATCCACAAAAGTATTTACTACTAAGATGGAGGAGATCCAGGGAAGACTCCAGGTTAAAGAGGCATTCTTTGTGGATGGTGATGTCCTCTAGTTACTTCTCTTTGCAGATATCATTGTGTTGGTAGGATCAAGTCCCAAGATTTTGCAGAAATTCTTAGAATGGATCTGTAATCAATAAGAAGTTTTGGCTTGTCCCTCTCCAGAAGAAAGACTAACTAGATGAAGGATGCACATTGCCCAAATTTTGACATGCATTTGGATTGATACCAAACAGACCTTGTCTTACAGTAGGCACATCTTGTGCAAACAGTACAGATAGACAATGAGCTAGACCTGGAGTTGAAAAGGAAAATGTATTGAATTGCTTTTTGGAAATTGAAAAAGTTATTTCATTAACTCCAATCTTCCCATCTTTTCCCTCTCTTTCAACAGAAACATCTTACCGTATTGTTGCATAGCAACTAGGCCTGGAATACTATTGCCTCCAAACAGCTAACGATGACCATGGAACAGAGTGCATAGAAAGGTATATCATGGGTACAACATACAAACAATTGAAGATCTCTGAATAAAACATGAGTAAAGGATGGCAACAAGGAATCATATGCTAGAAAGAAAATGTCAGCTGGTCACATGGCAACTTGAAGAATTGCCAGGTGGATGGCCAGAGTATGCTTGGTACCCTCATGATGTTTGTAGACAGAGAAAAGGCTCTCCAGAATATTGGTTAAGTGTTCTTGTGGCAACATTTGGGCAGACTTGTATGGGAATCACACAGGATAGGTAAGCGAGGATGGGTTATAAGCTAAATCATCAGAGGGGATACTTGAATGAGGTCATAGATTCATCTGAGTATTTGAAGGAAGTCTGAAGATAGTGGAAAACCAATTATGAAGCTATTGCAATAGTTCATACAAGGTATGGTGAGAGTTTGAATTAGGCTTTCTGAGTTGATAAGGATATATTAAAATGATATGTGAAAAATGATACATGTTGTGGATGTAGAGTTGAAATGACTTAGAAACTGATGGGATTTTGGGAAAGGAAGAGTTGAGGTTAAGTCCAAGTCTGTTAATTTTGGTGACTGGAAGGATTGTGGTACCCTCCGAAGGAATGAGAAAGTTTTGGGGAAGGATGAATTTTTAGGGAAGTATGAGTTCCATTTGGACATGTTGAGCTTGAGATATCTGGGGACATCCAGATGGAGATGTCTAGCAGGCAGCTGACCACATAAGACTAGAGTTACAGAGAGAAATAAGGGATGGGTATATAGATTTGGGTATTTGGCTGAATATATAGATCTGCATAGAGATGATTATTGATCCCATGGAAACTGATGAGATCGCTAAGGTAGAGAGTGTAATGAGAAAAGAGAACCAAGGATAGAAAAAAAGATATCCTTATAATCCACTAAAGGATTTATGATAATATTGTATAATATAATATGTATCTAATAATAACTAATAAGGATTTTTATAATCCTCATAAATCCACTGAAGTGAAGGATGCTCTCAACTGAACAATTTTTGCTCATAACAATATCTGCCCTCTCCTTCTTGTCCCACCCCTAGGTATTTAAACTTCACCTAGAGCCCCACTGACCACATCTTTATAAGAGACATGCATTTTCCCTCCTCAGAAGTGAACCAGCCTAGATCCAGGTCCTTACTGTCACAAATAAGGCAAGTTTTAGGTTGGCTACAGGCTAAGCCTAATAGCGACATTTTCAAATACAAAGCCAAGTTAATCTTCTAAACTGAGACTAGGCATGCAAAGTTGGTTAAACAGGTACCCTAAAGGTGCCACTGGGTTCCATGGGTTGCGACCCTTTCATTCAGTTGAAAACTAATCCACATTCATATGATAGATGGTATAGTGGCTAGAATGCTAGGTCTGGAGTCAGGAAGAACTGAATTTGAATCTGGACCCAGACACTAGCTATGTGACCCTGGGCAAGTCATTTAATCTCCATTTGCCTCAATTTCCTCAACTATAAAATGGGAACAAGAATGTCTATCTCAGAGGTTTGCTGTTAGAATCAAATGAGATAATATTTGTAAAGCACTTAGCACAGTGCCTGGCACATAGTAGGCACACTACAAATGCTTTCCCCTCTTCCCCCCCCCCATCTCATTGTCTTGAACTACTCTGTATTCTTGGTCATGCTGTCTCCCACTAATGTGATTTGGTGTGACTGCACAGTTTTCTTGATCTCCATATACATATTGGAAGCTGAGCACAACTCAGCTCTGATAAATGAATGGATAATTAGGACCACTGCCATGGAAGAGATTCTATAGGAGTGATTTGTGGGTAATGCTGGCTGCCAGAGAAGAGTCCTGTTAGACTCATGTAAGAATATTCTTCAGCCCCAATCAATCACACCCAATAGGTGCTGCCCAAGAAAATGTAACATTATTATTTCACACCTCTGTTAACTCAGGGTCGCAGAGAAATTAAACTTGTCCTAAGTCCCTTTTAACTGGGTTATATCCAGGTGGGTGGCAGCCATCTATTATACAACTTAGGAAGAATTGTGAACAGTGACTCAGCTGAGGTAGTTGAATTCCTATGTTCCTGTTTAGCTTCATCACACAAAAGCTATGGGGAGTGGTCTCATCCACATCATGGACATCACTCCCTTTGGTTCCACTGATGCATTTATTAGAAGGCAGACACATATTATCTTTTGACCATGATTTATTTTGCCTGTATTTTGTCTGTTTGTCTATTTGCTATACCCTAGGAAATGAATGGTAGAATAGTGATTAAAGTTTACCATTTGTCATCTCAGAAGATGACAGTGGCTATACTATCTTTGCCATAAATACTAGGATAGAAATGTCACATGCGGTGATAATGGCAGGACCTTAGTGAATCCCTACTCTGCTCTCCTCTCAGTCATATATTGAAGCCAGTGGCAGCTTTAAATCATGCTCTCAAAAGAAAAGGAGAAATAGAATTTTTCTTGAAATCCATATGATTAGATTTAAAAATTAACACCCCCCAAGACAAATGAGTTCTTAAGCCATACCTCTGCAAATATTTGAAAATTCCTGATGTCGGAATTTGCAACACTGCAAATCTAGCAAGCATGTACAGGCTCAGGCTAACTAGATTAAGATGGCAATAGGAAGTAAAACAAGGATAATCCATTATACAGGGTAGGGTAGCAGGAAGAATAATGAATTAATTCAAAGGCTATAATAAATTCCACAAATTTGATATTGAAAAGATTTTTTATCTACTATCCAATTTGAATATTGCCAATGTTAAGAGTCAGCAAATTTGTCCTTTAATGGTATGTAAATCACAAGGGTTCTTATAAGTGGTTATAGTGATGTTACTAACATTAATGATGAGAACAGAATGCTGTGTACTAAAAGGGAACTAATATATTTTAATTTTATTTTGGAACTTGAGCCAAAGAGCTTGAATATAAAGCAGTATGGATGTGGTTCAAACCCACAAAATTCTAAAATGTAAATGGGAAAATGGGAGTGAATTATATCCTCCCCTAGTAAGTATATCCCATGAGGACTATTTGCAAGTCAATGATTTTGAATGATTTGAAAATATTTACTTTTTGATTTAGGTCCACAATGGCTTCATATTTTTAAAAAGTAATTTCATAAAATGCTGGAAAATAGCTTTTAAATCAGTGTCTGCATGATCCAAATTTTGATAGTATCTTATATAAGATAATTAGAATGTCTACAACTGTGGTTTCCAATCTGATGAGGGAATCTACTCTTCATTTTCTCAAAGCACTGATATGAAGTATGTGCATTGAGAAGAAAATCACTGAAGAGGCAAGAGGTACTCAGAATAAAAATTCTTCAGTAGGGAAAAGGGATGCTTCTGTCTCTGGGAATCTTAGCAAACTTCTTGAGGCTTCCTGTAACAGCTGCCTTAGAGATCACTTAGATATGGTTTCAAGACTTATTTATTGATTGAAGACTAATAGATATAAAAACATGGTTAAAAAGATATTTAGGATAGAGATAGGATCTATGATTTATTTGGTAAATCCCTAATCCCATAAATTAATAACTTTCCTGAAATTCATCTCCTTAGAAAATTGCCTAAGGAATCTTAGAACATTTCCCACCAGCTGAACTCCTTGGATTCAAATCCATCATCATCATGCTCTCAGAAGAAGCTCATCACTAGGACTCTCATCATCTGATCAGTTTCGGCACTCACACCTCAGCAGTACCATCAGTAGCTTTTGCCCCTCTGATTGGTAGACTGAAGAGGTACCTCCTTTCAGCTTCCTTTTGTGTATTGCCTTCTTTCATTAGATTGCAAGCTCCGTGAGGGCAGAGGCTATCTTCCTTTTTCTTATTTGTACTATTAGTGTTTAGCACAGTGCTTAGCACATAGTTAAATGTTTATTGAATTGAATGGATCAGAGATAGGTCTTGAACTTGGGCCTTATTGAGTCCATGGCTGTCATTCTTATCCACTATGTCATGCTGCCTTTTCTGATAAAGTTTAAGTTTTATTAAAAGAGAACCAATTAGATCAAAGTGATGGTTAGTAGCATTGTTACTAAAGGAGATACATTTGACTTATCTGCCCAAGAATCCAATGGAATGGGTAGCAGAATAGAGAACATATTTGGAGATCAATTGAAGCATTTATTGTATTTGCAGTATTCTGAAGGCCACCTGACAAGAAGGTAGAATGAGATGATTAATTTCAGAAGCAAATCAAAAAGTCATGGAGGAAATAAAGTTTTGACATGGATCAGCACGTGCTGAAAGTTCTTCTGGCTTCTGAAATAGAAAATTTTGTGGCAGAAGGGGCTGGAAAGGGAGAAGGAATTGAGCTAAATAAGAAGAAATTGTGAATGATTTGCTGAACTTTGGAGTTATAATTGGTGCAAGATTGAATTTGTGGAGAAAAATTTGGGACGACTTGAAGTAATGAAGCAAAAGATTGGAGCTAAATGAGGAAAAGTGCTCAATGTGAGGACTTACTCTAAAAGAGTGTAAGAATTGTAGAGAAAAACCTAGGGATAAGGAAAATGACCAAGCAGAAGGAGAAAATATGGAAATATTTTATGGAAAAGTCAGAAAAAATTTTGTTCTTCCAGAAAAGATGGGAGCTAAACTCAGAAGGAGAAACAATTGCTTGTCTCCCCTAAGGTTGTCTCTTGTCTCTGTTTCCTTACAATATGTTGCCCTTTGTGGCCCCGTCACTGTCACTCAGAGGGATGTTTTGCAATGAAAACATTCTTGTTCCCAGAGCCACACCTATGGTGACTATCCAGGCATCCTGTCAAACTACAATGACACCATTCAAATACTAAGAGACTCGTTGCCCTGTTGTGGTTAGGAAAAAGAAATGCACACAGTGTCTCTTGTGGCCTTTTTGGCTTACAATAAGCAGGCCAAGCATTCCTCTTTAAAAGCTTGTAGTGTACTAGAAAAATTCTTGATCTGGAATTAGAAAATGTAGGTTCAAATCCCTGCCTAGTTCTGTTGCAGTTTGGCTTTCTGGGAGCCCTGAAATGCAAGGGTACAGAGGAAAAATAGCTGTAAGCAGGTGTCCTTTGCAGATTTGGTTAGTTTTATTTGTGGAAAGGAGCAGAAACATAGTTCTAAGGAGAAAGCAGACTTCAGGACAAAACAAGTACTGAAAGCAATGATGACTGAAATGTCTTGTTTCTCAGTGGCTAATTTACATATGGCTATTATAAGGATTTCTAATGTATAGAAACAGGAAACCCTAATATATAGAATGTGTTTGCAAGGACAATTTTATATTGCTTATTTTTGGAGGATGTATGGGAGGCCTTTCAGTCAGGAGAATCAACAACCAAAAAAGAAGAGCAAGAGATAAAAACCAGGGAAACAGAAGTAGAATAAAGGAATAGGCACTGAGGCTACCCCTGCTGTGTGAATAAAGTGTTGTCTAGCTTAGAGGAGGGCTCAGGATTAAATCTTCTTCTTACAGCTCAAAAGGATCTATACCTAGCTGAGTCTAGCTAAGCTTCTACAAAACCAGTTGAAAGGACAGATGAGAGATCTTAAAGCCAATATTTTTTCCTCTGTTCAGCTGGTGGGAGGAAGATAGGTTTTGCTGTGGGAATCTGATTAAAAGAACCTAATGCTGCCTTAGAAGCCATCCAAGGAGCAATTCAAGTAGAACAGTAAGCAGAGAAGAAGCCCCACCCAACAGGTGAGTTTTGGTTCAGACTCTATCCTAAGAAATCAAAGGACACCAGGGACTATAGTCCAAAGTAGTGCATTGCACTGGGCACATGGGTTTCCATGTACCTCCTCACTAGGTTTAGGTAAGTTTATGCCCAGTCTTCCCCATAGTCTTCATCTGCATTGATGGGAGAATGTAATTGAAGTTTATGGGTGGGCTATAATGTCATACTCATTCTTGTTTTGTCTTTTGTTTAGTAAATATATAGAATGCTCTCTCTCTCTCTCTCTCTCTCTCTCTCTCTCTCTCTCTCTCTCTCTCTGGCTCTCCCCTCTTTCTGGTTCTCTGTTTCTACCTATCTCTCATTTTAGGAAGGACATTGATAAGCTATTGAGTATCCAGAGGATGGCAAGCAGGATGGTTAAGGACCTTAAGTTCATATCAAATGAGTATAGGTTAAAGAAGCTGAAGTTACTTAGGTTGGAGAAGAGAAGTTTATCTTGAGTATTTGAATGTTTGTCACATGGAAGAGGTAATTAGATTTTTTTTCTTGGTCCTATAGGATGGAACTGGGAGAAATGGGTAGAAGATGCAAAGAGATATTTAGGCTTGACATTACAAACAAAATCATCCCTAGCAGTGTTGTAAGGTGCCTTTAGTTCCACTTGTTTTTTGATAATGTGGTAGAAATTTTTATTTATACTATCAACTCATCAGTACCAAGTGTGTTCCAAGGCATACCCAGCTTTACTATTCCTTGAAAAGTCATAGTTAGGAGACAATTCTGGAAGATAGTGGAGTAGGTCAGAAAACTTTAGGCTCTCCAAATTTCCTCCACAAAAGAAAGACAGAACATTGCCTCAGAGCAGCAGAAATAAACAAAACTGGAATAAATCAGTTGTTCTTCTAAGACAACTTAAGAGGATCCTAGGAAAGACCTGACTTCCAGGGGTGGAGTTTCTGCCTGAGTGAAGGGCAAACACCTCCAGGCTGCCTCTGCTGAATCAACAAATAACAAGCCTTGGGGGCAGCTGGGTTGGGAGGCAGCCTTAGCCTTACACTTTCATTTCACAGACAGTGTGGGGGTCTTATGGATGAGTAAGGAGAAGATTGAAGGATTTTCCACTGTTGAGGGCTGCCAAACACAGCTGTGCCTGGTGAATGCAATAATAGAGGGGTGGAGACCCTGCTGGCTGTGGGCACTTCTTGCAGGAGAGCAGAGTCCTTGGTTTCAGTTCCAGAGCAGAGAGGACAGCTGTAGTTTGCAGCAAATGGATGGGCCTCGGGAAGCAAGACCATTTGTAGGACAATGGCTAGGGGCCCTAGCCATGGCTTAGAATTGGAGAGGAGAGCCTAAGTTTGGATTCCGTGACAGACTTAGAAAATAACAGTAAGAAGTACCTGAAGCTTGGGGCATCATACCCTATACCTTGGGACTAGAACTTGATTATACTAATAGCTTCTAAAAACAAAATAAAACAAAATAAAAATTAAAAATGAATAACCAAAAAAGAAAGAACTCAACCATAGATAGCTAGTAAGGTGATAAAGAAGATCAGCGTTTGTTTTCAGAGGATGATAATGGAGCTTAAAAAGCCACACGTTTTTCAATGAGAAATGTCAAATGGTCCCAAGCACAAAAAGAATTCATGGAAGAACTTATGAAGAACTTAAAGAATCAAATAAGAGAGATTGAGGAGAAATTAGGAAAAAATAAGATCAATCCAAGAAAATCAAGAAAATTATGAAAAGAAAGTCAACCAACTTGAAATACAGAATCAAAAGCTTAAGGAAGAAAATAATTTCTTGAAAACTAGAACTGGGCAAGGAAAAGCTAGTGACATTCTGAGACACCAACAAATAATAAAACAAAATCAAAAGAACAAAAAAAAGAAGAAAATGTTAAACATATCATCAGAAAAACAACTGATCTGGAGAACAGATCAAGTACAAATAATATAAAAATAGCTAGACTACCTGAAAATTATGATAAAAAAGTATCTTGATACATTATAAGAAATTATAAGGAAAATTGCCCTGAAGTTCTAGAACAAGAAGAAAAAGAAGAAACAGAAAAAAATCCACCAATCACCACCTGAAAGAGATCCCAGGAGGCCAACTTACAGGAATATTATAGCCAAGTTTCAAAGCTCCCAAGTTAAGGAGAAAATATTGCAAACAACAACAACAACAAAAGAATTTAACTATCATGGAGCTACATTAAGGATTTACACAAGACCTAGCAGCTACTACGCAGAAGGACTGTAGGTCTTGGAATACTGTATTTCAAAGAACAAAAGAACTGGGGTTATGACCAAGGGTAACTTATCCAACAAAGTTAAATATAAAATGAATAAAATGTTTCAGTTATTTGTGACAAAAACAGCAGAACTTAAGGGAAAATTTGACATATTAGATCCAGGAGAAATATAAGGTAAACATTAAAGATAAATTATAAGGGACTCAATAAGGTGAAATTGTTTACTTCTTATACGTGAAAGTATATTAGTTCTCCTGACTGTCATTATTTGGGTAGCTTAAAAGAAAGGCTTCGGTTGAGCTGTACATGTTGGGATGATTCTAGAAAATAAAACTGTGTAGGGAGAGGTAAAAAGGAATAACTATCTCATACAAATGAGGCATAAAAGGAAAAAAAATGACACAGAAGAAGCTAGTATGGGGGAGGGCAGGTAGTGCTGAAACCTTTTTCTTATTGGGAAACAATGAGAAAACAGAGGAAACAGCATATGTATCTGGAAGGATATAAAAGTCTTCTAAATTCAAAAAGAAATAAGAGGGCAAGGGGATAGGATAGAGGAAGAGGATAAGCAAGGGATTCTTGGAGAGGTGGGTAGGTTAAGGAATAGGAGGGCAAGGAAGTAGGTAGAAGTAAAGAAGAGGAATGAGGAGGCACAGGATAATTAGGGTGAGAAGGATAGTGAGGAAAAATAGGAAGGAGAAAAATACACAAGTAATTATAGCTTAGAATGTGAATGGAATTAATTTACTCTTAAAATGGAAGTGGATAGCAGATTAAAAATTTGAATTCAACAATACGCTCCTTTTAAGAAACACTATAAAAATGAGAGATACACACAAAGATAGAATAAAGAACAATAGAATTTATTATGTAAAAATTGCAGGGGTAGTAATCATGATCTCAGACAAAGTTAAAGCTAGCACAGATTTAATCAAAAGAGAAAATTAGAAAAACTGTACTATGTGTCAACAATATTACTCAATATTGTTTTAGACTATTTAAAATAACTAGACATTATATAATACCTGAGAGTATACCTGCCAAAACAGACACAGGAAGCATATGAAAATAAGCATAAACAGTTTTTATACAAATAAAGCCAGATCTAAATAGTTGAAGTAATATTTATTGTTCATGGGTAGGTAAAGCCAATACATTAAAAGAAGTGGAAATCATACTTAACTAATCTATTTATTCAATGCCATTCCAATTAAATGACTAAAAATTATCTTGAGTTAGAAAAAATAATACCAAAGTTCATTTGCAAGAACAATAGGTCAGGAATTTCAAAGAAACCAGGGAAAAAAGATGTAAAAGGAAACATATTCAGCAGTATCAGACCTTAAACTATATTATAAGGTGAGAGCATGGTTGAAATGTAAAATAGATAATTTTGATTATTTTAAATGAAAATTTTCTTCTATAAATAAAACCAATGTAGCCAAGAACAGAAGGAATTCAGAAAATTGGGGAAAACTTTCACTTACAAACTCTAAGACAGGATGTGATCATGTTAGAATATTGCTGTGGTGTAGAAAATAATGAACTGGTTGATTTAGAAAAAACATGGAAAGACTTGAACTTATGAAGAAAGATGCTATACCTCTTCAGAGAAAGAGAGGACAAGTGGAAATATCATAGTACAGTATTTTATATATATATATATATATATATATATATATATATATGTGTGTGTGTGTGTGTGTGTGTGTAAGTGTATATATATGTATATATGTATATGTTTACAGATATCTATGTATGTGTGTGTGTGTATATATATATATATATATATATATATATATATATATATATATATTTAATTGTAGCTTTCCTTAGGGTAGGGGTGGAGGGAAGGAAAAAAATAAAGTAATAAGTGTACAGCAGAGGACAAAAGAAAACCTACAAGGAAGCAAAGAAAAGTTGGGTAGCTTTAAAAACAATGTGTAGTATTTATTATACTGGTTTTCTTGAAATAGAAATTTATTGTTTTAAATTGAATACTCTTTTATCTTTTGCCGTGTACATGACAGTGTTCTTATTCCTCATTTTGTGTTTAAGTTTAAAATAAATTAAAAAATTACAAAAAAATGAAAAATGAAACCTAAAAAACTCCCACAGAAAACAGAAGTCATAGTTATTAGCTGACTCTCCTTGGATTCTTGAATGGGAATGCAAATTGTTGAATATTCTGTCCCTCTCTTATTTAGCTCTTGTTGATATAGGAAAGTTGGCGAATGGGTCATAGATTGAATGGGCAGCTTCATATCACATAGAGCACAGGAATCTTTTTCTACACTGTGAACACAAAGGAGAGAGATGGAACCCTGTTAATTTATGTTCATAGAATGAGAGATGGAAAGACACTTAAAGAGTATCCACCCCATTTTACAGATAAAATATCTGAAGTGTAAAGAGGTAAAGTTACATGCCCGGGGTCACATAGCTCGTAAGTGTCAGAGACAGAGTCTGAACTCAGATCTTCCTGACTCCAAAGCAGTGCTTCTTCCACTGCATCACCTAATTGCTTCAAACTCCTTTCCAAACTGACTTCAACTGGCAGTTTCTTTTTGTGATTTTATTTTTCAATTAACAAATTCTTATATTCTCTTTTTTTTCACACCCTTTCTCCAACTTACAAGAAAAATAGAATCCTTAGAACAAAAAGGCATGGTCAAGCAAGACAAATGCCCTCATTTTCTATGTTCAAAAATGTGTGAGTCATTTGGCATCTTATATCATCACTTTTATATTAGGAGATGAGTAGCATGTCTCATCATCGGACTTCTGTAATTGTAGTTGGTCATTTATGTTAATTGGAGCTCTTAAGTCTTTGAGAGATGCTTATCTTTACGATGTTATCATTATATAAATTGCCTTCCTGCCTTTGCTCACTTCACTCTTCATCAGTGCATACAAATATTCCCTGATTTCTCTGAATCCATCCCCTTCGGTGTGACTTATACCACCATAGTATTCTGTTACATTCATATGCCATAGCTGCTTCACCTATTCTTCAATTGCTGAGTACCCTAAGGGAACCACATGTGCAGAAATGGTTTAGAAGCTCTTTTTGTCATGCCAAAATCCTGGCAAAGCTTTCAGCATTGACAAGTTTTGCATCCAACACAGGTAGGGACTGTATCAATTCTAAGGAGGAAGACATATGACTATAGCCGCAAGGACCAAGAAGAGTAGACAGGGCTTCTGGAATTTTCTGGCCTAATAATCCCATGCTTTTGATCTCTTACTTACTGGTTGTAGAAATAGCAGAAGCCTGGTAGTTCTGCTCCTACTTTCCTAATCTTTTTAAAACAAATTTTTGATATCTCCAATTTTTGTGTCAACATAGTTATCCCTGGTATCTTTTCCCTTCCTCCTTCCCAGAGAGCCACTGGATATGACAAAGACTATTTTTAAGGACAAAAGAAAAATAAAACAAAGAAAGAAAAAAACTAGCATAGCTGGTTAATTCTTCAAAAAAGTCTGAAAATATGTATGCAACATGAAACATCTATGAGCCTCTCACCTCCATGAAGGGGAGGGTTGGAAATGTCTACTCATATCTCTTCATTTGAGGCACACTTATCTTCATAATTTTGTTTATATTAACTTTTGATTTTTTGTTTACATAGGGCTGTTATTTCCATTTACATTGTTGCGGTTATTGTGTACATTATTTTCTTGGGTCTGCTAATGTCTATGTGTATCACAGTTCATGTAGGTCTTTTCATGCTTCTTTGTTTTCATCACATATACCTTCAACTCAGTAGTATTCTGTTACATTTATGTACCACAATTTATTTTAATTTATGACAATTATTTCCCAATTGATGGGCATATACTTTGTTTCCAATTCTGTGTCATCATAAAAGTGTTGTTATACATATTTTGGTACATATGGGGGTATATATATTCTCATTGATGGCTTTCTTTGGGTATAACTCCAGTGATGGAGGCTCTGGTTCAAAGGGGTATTGGCATATTAGTAACTTCACTTACATAATTACAAATTGTTTTCCAAAATTATTGTGCCATCTCTCATTCCACCAAAAATGCATTCTTTTGCCTATCATTCAATAACCCTTCTTACATTGACTATTGCAGAGTGTGAGACAGGGTGGGGGGAGATAGAAAAAAGGAGAAAAAGAAGAAATTTGTGTGATAATTTTGTTGTATATTTGAAAGGAATAGCAAGTTGTGCACAGTTGATTTGGAGTTTCACATACAATCATCTTTTTTACTGTACTGTTTTGTGGAAATGGCTGTTTTATTCCATCAATATGTAGTAATATAACAAAAAAGGGAAAAAAACCTCAGGATTTTTTGATTTGTATTTCTCTTATTTTTAGTGTTTTGGAGCATTGTTTCATGTAGAAATGAGTACTTTGCAATTCATTTGAGAGCTATTTACTCATATTCTTACCTATTGGAGAATGGCTATTAGTTTAAATAAATGTGTATATATAAAGTATTCATATGTCTAAGTTACCAAACCCTTTCCAGAGAAATTTGATTAAAAAAGATTTTTAATCTTTTAATCTTAAATCTTTAAAAAAGATTTCCCCCATTTTATTACTTCCTTTTTTATCCTAGGTACATTGAATTTGTGTAGAAGCTTTTCAGCTTCATATAATCAAAGTTATCTCCTTTATCTTTTGCCATTTTCTCTGTCTTTGGGGAAGAAAAAATCTTTAGCTATGAGAGGTATATAATCTGCTTCTTTTCTGATTAAAACATATATTTTTAAATATTAAGGTAATATATTCATTTAGAATGTATTGCAGAGTGTGGAATAGGGTATTGGTCTAAGCCTAATTTCTGCCAGACTTCTTTACAGTTTTCCCATCAGTGTTTGTCAAATAAAGAGCTTTTTTTCCTAGGCAATTTGTGTTTTCTGCTTTATCAAACACTGAGTTGTTGAGTTTTTAGTATTTCTGATTTTCCCTTGACTAGTCTGTTCCATTGATGTATCTCTGTGCTTTTAGCCAATACCAGATGGTTGATGACAACTGCTTTATGATATTGTTGGAGGTCTGGAAGTGCTAATTTGCCCTTCATCATTTCTTCATTTCCCTTTGTATTATAGACTTTTTTGCTTTTAAAAATTTCAACAAGTTTTATAATTTGGTAATTTGATAGCTCTAACATTAAAAGTGTGAACTGATTTTGGTAGCATTGTCATTTTTATCTTACTGACACAGCCTAGCTATGAACACTGAATATTCTTTGAGCTCTCTAAGTTGTTCTTTATTTCTTTAAGGAACACTTTATAACTGATTTTATACAAGTCATTTATATGGTTTGGTAAGTGAATGCCCAGATATTTTGTACATTTTGTATAAGTCAGATATCTGGATAAGTCAGATATTTCCCTTTCCATTTTTTGTTTTGCTCCTTGGGTTTTATTGTTTTTATATAGAAGTGTTGTTGGTTTTTGAGAGCTTCTTTTATAGCCAGAAAATTTGCTGAAGCTACTAATTGTTTTAATTAGTATATTTCCTGATTTCCTGGGATTTTCCAAGTATACCATCATATCATCAGCAAATAGGAATGGTTTTCTTATTTATCAATCTTTATTCCTTTAGTTTTTCTCATGTTATTGCTATTGTTAACATTTCCAGAACTATATCAAATAATAGTGGGGAGAGTGGGCATACTTGCTTCACTCCCATTTCATTGAAAAGATTCTAGGGGCAGCTAGGTGGCACAGCGGATAGAACACCAGCCCTGGATTCAGGAGGACCTGAGTTCAAATTCAGCCTCAGACATATAACACTTACTAGCTGTGTGACCCTGGGCAAGTCACTTAACCCCATTGCCTAAAAAAAAAGATTCTAGTGTATCTACATTGAATATTATGCTTGCTTTTAGTTTTAAATACAGGCTTTTATGTTATTAAAGTCCATATATGACTAAACTTTTAGATTTTTGTCTGTTTTTAACATAAATGAGTGCTGCATATTGTCTGTGTTTTATCTTTTCCTGGTTTAGGTATTAGTACTATATTGTCTCAAAAGGCAGGCAGGTTGATGTTTTCTCAATTTTTGAGATTTTATGAAGTATGGGTACTAATTTATCTTTAAAAGACTGATAGAATTCTCCTGTGAATCCGTCAGAAGCAGGAGTCCCCCTAACCCCTTTGTTAGTTCCTTAACAGCTAGATCTACATCCTTTTCTAAGATTGGGTTATTTACGATCTCTAATCTAATATTCCTACAGATTGTATATTTTATATTTTTGAAAGTCTTCCTCTTTTTCTTTCATGTTCCCAGTTTTGTTAGCATATAACTGTACATAAAATGTTCTGATCATTCTTTTTATTTATTATGGATTTTGGAGGTGATTTCACCTTGCTAAATAAAATTTGCTATTTTATCGTTTTAATTTTTCTCCTTTTCTTGTTAACCAGATTAGCTAAAGATGTATCACTGTTATTAGTGTTTTTTTAAAAAACAGCTTTTAGTTTTATCTATCATTTCTATGAGGTTTTTTGGTTTCCAATTTATCTATTTCTTCTCTAATTTTTATTATCTCCTCTTTGGGCTTATTTTAAGTTTGTATATTGATACTTTAATTTTTAAATGAATATTAAAATTCATTAATTCCTTCTTTTTCTATTTTGTTAATGTATATTTGTAGAAATATATTTTTTACCTGATGACTGCTTTAGCTGCAGCCAGGAAATTTGATATATTGTTTCATCATTATAATTTATTTTCATACAACTATCAATTGTTTCTATGACTTGTTCATTGACACACACCTTATTTGGGATTTCATTGTTAAGTTTCCATTTGGGTCTATGTCCTTTGTTTGTGGTCCCTGAACAAATGACCATTGTTATTGTGTAATGGTCTGTAAAGAATACTTTTTATATTTGTTTGCAATATCTCTGTGCCCCAATACATGGCAAATTCCATGCTTACTGAGAGATATGTGGTGTTGATAGATATGCATATCCTTTTGCAGTTCCATTTAAGAGCTACTGTAAGTCTTAGGTTCTCCAGCAATGTGTTCAGTTTCTTATTTTCCATTTTATTTCTTATCTTTTCTCTATTAGAGTTATCCAAAATAAATACAGAGATATTTAATTACCATGTCACTATTGTGTTCCTGTCTATGTCTTCTTGGAGATCACTCACTTTTTTCTTTCCTTTATGAATTTAAATGTGAAGGTATTTGGAGCATATGAGTTTATAACTGATATTGGTTTGTTGTTTAGGTTTTTCCCCCCAGCATAATGTAGTTCACTTGTTTATTCCTTTTCATTTCTTGATTTTTTTTCCCTTTGTCAGATAACATGATTATAACTTCTACTTTTTGGGATTCACTTGATGCATACATTCCTCCTCCCCCCCATCTGCTTAGTTTTATTTTGTGTATGTTTTTGTTTTTCTTTTCAATGTTTTTCTTATAAGGAATAGATTACAGGGGTTTGTTTTCTTATCCAATCTATCAATCTTTTCATTTTATTGATTGTTCAATCTATTCATATTTAAAATGATAAGAGTTAGGTTTGTATTTTCCTCCATTTGTCTCATATAATATTTTTCCCAACGTATGATTCACCCACCCCACTTCTGCTATAAAAATAGTGCTATATTTCTTCACTTACTTTTTTAAAAAGTGTTCCTATTCCCAGTGGTTCTCTTCCCCTCACCCCTAATCCCCTCTTCTGTTTTTTACTCCATTCCCTTTGGAATTTTGCTTTTTTCATTCCTTTTTCTTTTCTGCTTTTGTCAATTCTTTAATTCTTCCCCTCTTTTTTCTCTCAGTCAAGTAGATTCCTCCTTTCTCTTCTCCTCTTCAACTAGTCCTATTCATTTATCTTTTAAAAATTTCATTTTTTGTGTCCCTTTCCATAGGGGATTTCTTTCACACTCTTAATCATTTATCCTCCCTTTCTGTCTACTCCAGAATTTTTGTTCTCTGGTTTATGATCCTTATAATTATCTGCTGCTGTTGTTCAGTTGTTGAGTCAGGGCTGACTTTTTGTGACCTTGTGGACCAAAGGAGGCTGGGCCCTTCAGTCCTCCGCTATCTTCTGAAGTCTGTCCAAGCTTATGTTCATTGCTTCTGTGACACTATCCATCTACCCAAGGTGTAATTTTTTAATATCTCCATCTCCTGTTTGACTACATCCAGCTTACCTTGATTCATAGATCTTACATTCCAGGTCGTTTCATCAGCAGACAAATCCACATCTGCCTGTTCTTTTGGTTTTGACTCAACTGCTTCACTCTTTCTGGAGCTATTTGTAGTTGTTTTCTGCCCTTTGCCAGTAATGTGTTTGATACCTTCTGCTCTGAGGGTCTCACTGATGTCGTATCTTTTAGCATCTTAATACTCTCCATGGGGTTTTCTTCGCAAAGGTACTGGAGTGGTTTGCTATTTCCTTCTCCAGTCGATCACCTTTTATCAGAACTCTCTGCTATGACTTATCCATCTTGAGTAACCCTGCATGGCACAGGTCATAGTTTCACTGAGCTACACAAGCCCCTCTGCCATGACAAGGCAGTGATGCAGGAGGGGTTTAATTATCTAGCCCCCTTCTATTTTCTATATTCCTCATGGAATCACTACTTCCAGGATATCTATTCTGGGCTGTCGTTTCTAGGCAGTTTCTGTCACTGCCTTGTAATTTCTCCCTTGGATTCCCCTTTTTCCATTGTAACTCCCAGAACAAATTCAATTCCTGCAGGTGACAGAGAACACTGCTGGATGGTAGGACATCCATTACATCCTTGATCATGCAGCCCACCATTGACCTATTCCTCCCCTCTCCCCCAATTACCTTCTTTCTCCATTTTCCTGAAGGTCTCCTCCCCGGAACAATGCTCTTCCATTCCACTAGTTGCCAGTTGCTCCTAAGAGTTCCAACTCATCTTCTTCTGAGATAATATGAATGGTCTTTTCAAGCATTAAATCCCCCAGACAACATCCAGCACAAGGTCTTCATCTCTCTTCACAGAACATCTTTTGTCACCGATTAATAACATTCATCAGTGGAACCCTTTCCCACCACTAAAGCAAGGTGTCCCTTTTCTCTTCTCATTTTTAATCCTTTTCCTTTCCTCTTCACCTACCCTTCTGTAGGATCTTCTCTTCCTGAGAGACCACGGAGGTCACCTTTCTCTCATTTCTAGCCCTCAGTTTGACCTGGGGACATCACACACTCTTTTCTTTCTTTCTTTTTTTTTTTGAAATGCAATCATGTGTAGTTTATTTTGCTTTTTATTAGTGTGACCTGTAATGTAAAGGAAAAAAAAAACTATAATTTTGAGGTCTCAATCTGGTTAATACTAAAAGTAGAAGGTATAGTAGATAACTTATTGGATCTGGATCCAGGAAGACCTGGGTTCAAATTGTCCCTGGAACAATTAGTAATTGTATAAACTGAAACAAGTTATTTAAATTCTAAGTTTCCTTATCCATAAGATTTAATGACTTCTGAAGTCCTTTCCAACTCTAAATCTGTGAGCCTATAACCTGGATTCTATTCCAGTATCTGTCCTTGGGCCAGTTATTTCACCTTTCCAGGTTTCAGTTTCCTCATCTGTAAAATGAGAGCATTGAACAAGATGATTTCTAAGGTGCATTCGAGCTCTGACTTGCTATGAATTTTACTCTTCGTACCTTTTCTGCTCTGCTGCTCTCTGAGTCTCTGGTCTCTGAGTTTCCCTTTTTATTATTTATTTCATTTATTTATTTAAATATAAATTTATTTTTAGTTCTCAACATTCACTCCCACAAGTTTTTGAATTCCAAATTTTCACCCCATCTCACCTGTCCTCCCACCCCAAGATATCATGCATTCTGAATATCCCTTTCCCTGTCCTCTCTTCTATCTCTCTCCCCTTCTCTTATCCCCTTCCCCTTCTATTTTCCAGTAGGGCAGGATAGACTTCTGTACCCCATTTCCTGTATTTCTTATTTCCCAGTAGCATGTGAAAATGTTCTTTTTAAACATATGTTTTTAAAACTTTAGGTTTCAAATTTTCTCTCTTCCTCCCTCCTCACCCACCCTCATCGAAAAGGCAAGCAACTCAATATAGGTTGTACATGTGCAGTTATGCAAAACACATTCATAGTAGACATGTTGTGAAAAACTAACTCTATTTCCCTTAATCCTATCCTGCCCTCCCATTTATTCTATTCTTTCTTTTGACCCTGTCCCTCCTCAGAAGTATTTACTTCTGATTACCCTTTCCCAATCTGCCCTCCTCTCTATCATCCCCCTGCTGTCTTGTCCCCTTCTCCCCCTATTTTCCTGTAGGGTAAGACAGATTTCCATACCCAACTGAATGTATATGTTATTCCCTCCTTAAGCCAAATCCTATGAGAATAAGATTCATTCATTCTCTCTCACCTTCCCCGTTTCCCCTCCACTGTAGAGACTTTTCTTTTCTGTTTTTTTTTTGAGATAATTTACCCCATTCTACCTCTCCTCTCCTTTCTTCTTCTCTGAGTATAATCCTCTCTCATCCCTTAATTTTATTCTCCAGATATGACCCCTTAATCTTCAACTCACCCTGTGCCCTCTATCTATCTATCTACATATACATACATATAATTTTTTTCCTCCAACTACCCTAATACTGACAAAGGTCTCATGAGTTATAAATATCATTTTCCATGCAGGAATGTAAACAGTTCAATCTTAATAAGTCTCTTATGATTTCTCTTTCCTGTTTACCTCTTCATGTTCCACTTGAGTCCTGTATTTGAAAGTCAAATTTTCTATTCAGCTCTGGTCTTTTCATCAAGAATGCTTGAAAGTCCTCTATTTCACTGAATGACCATTTTTTCCCCTGAAGGATTATACTCAGTTTTGCTGGGTAGGTGATTCTTGGTTGTAATCCTATCTCCTTTGCCCTCCGGAATATTATATTCCATGCCCTGGGTCCTTTAATGTAGAAGCTGCTAAATCTTGTGTTATCCTGATTGTGTTTCCACAGTACTTGAATGTTTCCTTCTGGCAGCTTGTAATATTTTCTCCTTGACCTGAGAACTCTGGAATTTGGCTACAATATTCCTAGGAGTTTTCCTTTGGGGATCTCTTTCAGGAGGAGATCTGTGGATTCTTTCTTTCTATTTTGCCCTCTGGTTCTAATATATCAGGGCAGTTTTCCTTGATAATTTCTTGAAAGATGATGTCTAGGCTCTTTTTTTGATCATGGCTTTCAGATAGTGCAATAATTTTTAAATTCTCTCTCCTGGATCTATTTTCCAGGTCAGTTGTTTTTCCAATGAGATATTTCACATTGTTTTCTAATTTTTCATTCTTTTGGATTTGTTTTACAGTGTCTTGATTTCTCATAAAGTCACTAGCTTCCAATTGCTCTATTCTAATTTTTAAGGAAGTATTTTCTTCAGTAATCTTTTGGACTTCCTTTTCCATTTGGCCAATTTTTAGGGCATTTTCTCCTCATTGGCTTTTTGGACCTCTTTTGCCATTTGGGTTAGGCTATTTTTTAAGGTGTTATTTTCTTCAGTATTTTTTTGGGTCTCCTTTAGCAAGCTGTTGACTTGTTTTTTGATTTTCTTGCATCACTCTCATTTCTTTTTTTCCTCTACTTCCCTTACTTGCTTCTCAAAATCCCTTTTGAGCTCTTCCAAGGCCTGGGACTGATTCATATTTTTTGGAGGCTTTGGATGTAGGAGCTTTGACTTTGTTGTCTTCTTCTGGTTGTATATTTTGATCTTCTTTTCACCAAAGTAAGATAATATAGTCTGACTCTTTTTGCACTGCTTGCTCATGATCCCTGCCAATTACTTGCATTTTAAACTCTTTGTTAATGTAAGAGTCTGCTTCCAATGTGGAGAATGTATTGTCCCAAGCTTAAGGGGTTTGTATAGCTGTTTTCAGAGATACTTGTAGGGACCTGTAAATTTTCAGTTCTTCCAAGGTGGTATGATAAGGGGTGAGGTGTTTACTCCTTTCCTGGCCTGTGACCATAAGTATTCCTTTCTCTCCTGTAACTGTGAGGAGGGTTCCTCTCCACAGCCACTCAAGCTCCACCATGCCAGGCTCCTCCTCACCCCACTGCCGCCACAGAACTGTGACCCAGATCCAAACATGGGCAAAGCAAGAGATTCCTGCCTCAGCACTGGCAAAGAGATCCCTGCAGTCCCTCTCTGATCAGCCACTGGATTCCCCCTCAGTCTGTGGGCTGGAATCTCGGAAGCAGCTGCCCCTCCCCACCCAGGGCCATGCTCTTGGGGAATGGAGCTGAAACCCTGCCTTCTTGTCTCAGTACCGACAGAAACAGACTTTTCCCACTGACCTTCTAAGTTGTCTTTGGCATTCGTGGATTGAGGAGTCTGGAAACCACCACAGCTGCCCGAGATTCAGTCCTCTGAGGCCTGCTCCAGGTTCACTGTGGCCTGCGCACCCATGCCGTGCTGCGCTGTGCTCCCAGCCTGGCATGATACACCTTTCTGATCAATCATCCAGGTTGTCTTGGGCTGGAAATTTGTTTCACTCTCTCTTTCTGTGGGTTCTGCTGCTTCAGAACTTGTTTAGAGCCATTTTTTATGAGTATTTGGAGGGGTTTGGGGGAGAGCTCAAGCAAGTCACTGCTTTCACTCCACCATCTTGGCTCTGCCCCCCCCCCTTTTCTATCCCTTTCTTCTCTCACCTCCCTACTACCTGCTTTCATGTACCATTCCATTTTTAAATTTAGTCCTGCAAAACAGAACACAAGACATTAATTCATCTGTAGGCATCTTGTCCCAGTTTTCTGACCATTATATGTCAGGCCATCCTCTTCACTGTTACCACTACCTGACTTCTCCCTTTACCCCTGTCTCCTTGTGTATGTTTAGAAGGAAGTTTTTTACTATCTTACTGATCTCTCTGCAGTCACTGTTGCTATTACTGTTCTCAGACACTGCACTTGTCCACCTCTCTTGCATTTCTGATGTCTAGGGTGTTTAAGAAGCAAATGATGTCTTCAGTTCTGGTTTTGTTTTTAAGAATGTTTCAAATGACTCTTTTTTTTTCCTTTTTTTTCGTTTATGGTTAAGCACAGATTTGCAGGGTAGGTCACCCTGGGCTGCATCTTGAGCTCTTTTGCTCTTCAGAACACATTATTTTATTCCCTACTGTGTTTTCTGATGGGTAGAGAATTATCTTGTTATTCAAATTTCCTTTTCTTTGTACTTGAAGGTTTTATTTTTCTTGGTTTCTTGTAAAATGTGTTGTTTCTGAATTGAATTGTTAAATTTAACCATTATTTGTCTTGGAGTTTGTAGCTTTGTGTTCTTTTTTTTTTCCTGTATCTAATCTATGAATTATTTCAGTTGATATTTGAATTTCTGTGTTAAGAAGTTCTGGAAAGTTGTCTTCTATTATTTCTTGCCTTATGGAGTTCAGATTCTTTTTGAGGGGGTCATGCTTTTCTGGGAGACATAATCTTTAGGCTGTCTCTGGATAGCCTTGCTTTGAGATCAGTGTTTTGTTTGGATAGAGATCACATTTCCTTTTGTTTTTTCTATCTCTTCTACATTTTCCTTCACATCAGTACATTTGCATTGCCAATCCATTATTTTCTCTTTTGCTTCTGTGGTGGGACATTATCACAGATTCAAGTTTTTTTCTATTCTACCAATAATTTTTGCTGTATAGACCATAAGTTATTCTCTCCTAATTCTAGTTTCTCTTTTAAACCACTCAGAAACACCTTGTTGTCATTCCATGTTCTTGTCAAATTCAGCAGTGTCTTTTGTCTCATCACGTGTTGCATCATTTTCCTTAATTTCACAGTATTTATTCACAGATACCTGAACTCATTTACTAGATCTTGAAGCATTATTTCCTTCTGTTGTTAATGTTTCCCCTGTTGATTTATCTGCTTATATCCAGTCTCAGAGTCTTCTTTTTCCTGAGTTCTTTGGTAATTTCAGTCTTATTTCCCCCATTGTTAACTTTTTGATTTCCTCCCCTCTGATAGTGGTTTCTCCCCTGGAGTAGAGGCCCTCAGTGAAATTTTTTACCTCTGATTCTCACTGTGTAACCTTGGGCAAATCACTTACTCTGTCTGGGCTTCAGTTTCCTCATCTGTAAAATAAGGAGGATGAATTCCTGGAGTCCCTTTTAGTTCCAACTTGTGAACCTAAGTATATGTTTATTCATCATTTCCCACCTGGCTTGTTCTCCTGGACTTCAACATTGTCTCTAAAGACTCATGTTCCTGCAAGATTGAATCACCTCTCAAATTCATGCCTCCTATGTAGCCCCTGTCCCTGAAGCCAATGCTTTCCTTTAATTGGAGTGGATAGAAGATAATCATAGGAGACTTTGTCTAAGATCCCCCACTTAAGGAGGGCCCAGAACATCACCTGGCTCTAGGATTTCAATATGTCCCAGGCCCAGATATCCTTCCCCAGCTCACTTTTTCCCCAGATATTTTTATGTTTTTGCTTCCCTCATTAGATTGTGAACTCCATTAGACCTGGGTCTGTCTTTTGCCTTTCTTTGTATTTCTAGTGATTGGGTACATAGTAGTCTCTTAACAAATCTGTGGCACATGGTAGCTTCTTAATAATTGTTAATTGATTTATCATTTGTAACTTTATATAAAATTTCGATAGCTTTTATATTACTGAACAGGCAGCAGATGAAATTGTACTCCTTTAAGCATGAACTACTGGAGTAGACATGAATTTCTACTTTCATTGATTGGAATTATATAATATTTAATTAAAAATAATGGGGACAGAGTTACTTTCTCTGAGTAATCTGATAGTTATTCATATTCACCTAAAATCAACATGTAATTTATGAGTTATTTTTGCGCATGTCATATGAGGGTTAGTTAAAGGAACTGAGGATGATTAGCTTGGAGAAAAGGAGCCTTGGAGAAAGGCACAGAGTAATCTGATAGTTATTCATATTCACCTAAAATCAACATGTAATTTATGAGTTATTTTTGCGCATGTCATATGAGGGTTAGTTAAAGGAACTGAGGATGATTAGCTTGGAGAAAAGGAGCCTTGGAGAAAGGCACAAACAGCCTTTCAATATTTTGCAGAATGTCCAAGTAGGAAAGGATGTTAATGGCCATTTAACCCAACTCATCCTGGAAATAGAATCCTCTCTAGGAATCAAGTTTATTCTAAGACTACTGTTTAATCTAACTACAAGTTTAATCTAAGACTACTGGCTGGAATTCACAGGGAGGCAGATTTAGGCTAAATGTAAAAAAAAATGTGCAACAAAGCTGTCTCAAAATGGAATGGATCGCCTCATAGGGAAATGAATTCTTAATTACCAGAGTGGTTCATATAAAGGCTGGATGACTAACTTCTAGGGAAGTCATATCCAAGGACAGGGGATTGCACTAAATGACCTCTAGGATCTTTTGTATGTAGTGAATCCTTAATCAAGATTTGTTCAACAAAATGGAATTCATTTTTTTTTTTACTGAGATTCCATAGTTCTATGATTCTTCACATTGCTGTTTCCAACCATAGAAGTGGGCTTAAAATAAAATATTGGAGCAGCCACTTGACCTGAATCTACTTTGAAACAGTCAGAGTGAATCACTGACAAGACAAACTAAGGTACCTTCTTGGATTTGGCTTTTGCTATTGTGATGGGAACAGCATGACTTTGCCAAGTCTATTAATAAATACTACTACTTCCAGCGATGGATGTTGTATATTGCTTTAAAGTCTTATCTGAGAAAGCGGATATCCTTTATAATGGGCTCTTTTGCTTCTTGAGTATTCTGACATTTCACAGGTGAACAATGGCTCGATATGTATGTCTAAATGGCTCTCCTTATTCAATAAAGTATTGTATTATTGAATGAATTACAAAGAGGCCATATCCTTTGCACATTAACTTTGGATCTGATGCTTAAAGAAAAGTCCTGGTTTTCTTTCAGATGCTAATAATGGACCTTCTAGGCAAAGGAAGACTGTTCTCTAAAAGGATTTGGTTGAGACTGGCTCCACTTTTATTTTCATTTAATTATTTCTTATTATTTGTCATTTTTACAATAACAGTAAGTGGTTTTCTTTTCCTCTCCTTATGAACACTGGAGTAATTTTTAAGGCAATTTAATCAATTCACAAACATTTGTTAATCACCTACTATATGCCAGGCCAGGCCATGGTTCTGGGTCTTAGGAGTTAATTGTTCCAGAAGTATGATTTCGTGCATAGGGAACTCCAACTTTGGAAACTTCTTCCATGGAAGCAGGTCAGCTACAATTTCTAATATGAAGTCTTAGAGAATTGCCTGGGGGTACTGAGAAGTAAATGACTTGCACATGGTAACATAGCCAGTAAGTGTCTGAGACAGGACCTAGCTCCAAGACTTGTTCTGTATCCACTATGTCATGCTACCTTTGGCGCTAGCACTACAAAGATTAAAAAAAAAGAAGGAAAAATGATGATGTCTCACCTCAAAAGAAATTACACCCTACTAGAGTGGGAGGTGGTGGTGGGCAGGGCTAGGGAGACAGGTAGGATTAATGCATTTCTGTATAAATTCATAAGTTGTGAAATTCGCAAGTTGTGTTTCTTTACAGTGTTTATTAATCCAAATTTCGCCATCTAAGTATTACTCCAATGGCCAATTTTGACATGAATGTGATCCTGGATTTTTCAAAGCGTACACCAATAGAATACAACCTTTCATGTCCTTCCAAATTAGTAGGCTGCCATTATAGGCCCACCAATGGGTTTTGCCTATCATCTGAGGAATAGTCTATAAGTATGGAAAGTCCCATGAACAGAGGGTTGGCCACCAAATAATAACTCATAGATTCACAGAATCTAAGAATTAGAAGGTAATTTGTGGGCCACTTAAGCCCCTGTATCCTGAACAAGAAGAACCTTCAGACCATTGAAACAAGCTGTCATTCAGTTCAGGAACAGATGAAGTCACATACTTCTTCCATGTGGCATTCCTCCAGCAACTTTCATGTCCCTCTATAAACTTTCTCTTCTCCAGGCTAAGCATCTTCATTTCTTTTAATTGATTCTCAGATGACATGCTTTGGGAACTTTTCACCATCATGTTTGCCTTTTTCTGGCCACTTTCTAGCTTATCAATGCTCTCTTAAAATGCAGTGTCCAGAGCTGGGCAGAATGCAACAGTTGTTGTCTGACTGGATTTCAAGCCATGCTATTCCACCTTGACCTTGTAAATATGATTTATTGAAACCAAGGCTAAGACTTTACATCTATTTGTATTTAATTTAATGCCATTAGATTTAACCCATGGTTCTAACTTGATGAATACTGTTTCAATCTTGACTATTTTATCCAATGCACTAACTGTACCTTCAAGCTTTGTGTCATCTCTATTTTGCTTCCCTTGAGAGAATGTAATCTCTTTAAGTTCAAGGACGCTTTCTGTTTTTGTCCTGTGTATTCCCTGCCCTTAGTATAGTGACTGCTAATAAATGCCTACTAATTGGTTAATTCCTTACCTAGACCTAAAGGAAATGAGTTTTGTGAAAAATTTCACCTGTCCAGAGAGTGATGTCAAACTCAGATAGAAACAGGGACCATTAAACTATGCATAAGGATTATTGTAGCTAGCATATTGACTCAAAAACCCCCTACATATTAACATTATCTAAGTTCTATTGTATTTTTATTTATTTTGTTAAACCTTTCCAAAATACATTTTAATTTAGTTCTGGCTGCATTTAGGACCATTGCAGAGATATATTTGACACCTCTGTACAGAGTGATTAGGCACTGATTTTTCTTTTAACACACACTTTATATCATTATCTAGCTGACCAAGTCCATAGCAGTAAAAGTTGGAGACTGGGTAGTTCTGCACATGGCATGGATACTAATTTTTCTACTTTTCTTAGAGAGAATTATATCCTTTAAAAGGAAGGAACTATTGAGGAGAAATTCTATTCTGGATACAATTCTCTTTAATAAGGGGGTTGTTGGGGTGCAATCAATGGAAACGTTGGAGACAGGTTGAAACTTCCTCTTAGTTTTATGATAGAGAAGGAAGGGGAAGCTAGACATCATCTGACATTCACTCTAGATTTGGAGAAAGACAACTTGAAAATGCTTGAAGCAAGAATAATTAAGATTTTGAGGACTAAAATGCAAAAGGGAAGTCAACCCCAAAGAGAGGGAAGACTTAAGTATAAAAACTCAAAAA
The DNA here is from genome assembly GCF_003287225.1 of Phascolarctos cinereus. Taxonomy (NCBI): domain Eukaryota; kingdom Metazoa; phylum Chordata; class Mammalia; order Diprotodontia; family Phascolarctidae; genus Phascolarctos; species Phascolarctos cinereus. The sequence continues at coordinate 74,887,282 of NW_027555958.1, read as the reverse complement.
CACAGGAAAACAAGAATTCCAATGAGAAGGAAAAGGGAGGAGTTTTTTGAAGAGACTACTCTAAAGGTACGGGGAACTTGCCAACCAGCTTCAAATGATAAATACACATAGCAAAGATGGGACCAAGTGGATCCAACAAAATGATGGATATAGTGACAGTGATGTTAGGACTTAGAACGAGTTGAAAGGGAAGAGGAAGAAAGCTAAGGACAACAAAAAAAGACCTTTTAGAAGTTATAATTAAGAAGAGAGAATGACCAACTGAGTGACAGGACCGCTGCTTAGGGATAGTTGGGAAGATGGAAATTGACAACAGAGAAAAGAGAAACTACTCAATCCTAATTTTGCTTCTGTATTCTCTGCCATGGAGAATTACTTGTGCTTTGAATCTCACAACAACCCTGTGATTTAGGTGCTGTTATTATCCCCATTTTGCAGATGGGGAAACTGTGGTAGAGAGAGGTTAAATAACTACCTAACTTCATGTAGCTAGAAAAGGTTTGAGATGGGGTTTTGAACTCTTCTTCCTGACTCTAATGAAGTGGTGTTTGCATGAAGAATAGGTTATGCCAAGCTAGATTTATTTCTTTTTGTATAGCCAGGATTTCCTAGTTATATTTTTTGGGGCACAAAATTACTAAATTGATAGAACAAGGGAATGCTATAGGTACTATTTGCCTTGACTTTAACAAGACATTTGATAAAACCTTTCAAATGAGTCTTGTGGAAAAGATGGAGAGATTTGGCCAGACAGTAGTTTAGCAAAATGGAATCTGAACTGGTTGAATCAGCAGATGCAGAAAGTAATTATTAATGGTTTGATGTCAGCTCTGCAGAAGGTCTTCAATGGAGTATCCCAGAGATTTTTCTTGTGGCTTATATAAATGCACACATACATCCTTATCAAATTTGCAGATGACACAAATCTGGAATGAATAGCTAACATGCTGGTTGATATAGTAAAGATCTAAAAAAACATTGTAATACGCTGGGACATTAGATTGAACCTGATGAGGTAAAATTTAATGGGGAGAAGTATAAAGTCTTATATCTGTGTTAAAAACAAATTGACTTCACACATACAAGATAGGGGAGGCAGGTAGATGGCAAATTGTCTGAAGTATGCCTGGAGTTTTTAGTAGACCCGATACAAGTCTGTAGTGTGATATGGCAGCGAAACAGTGATCTTGGGATTCACTAAGAGAAGGATAACTTTCAGAGATAAGGAAGTGACAGGTCAAATTATACCACATTCTAATCAGATCTAATCTAGAATATAGTATTCAGTTCTGGGAAACACATCTTAGGAAAGATACTATTAAATTGCAGAGCATCCAAAGGAGGGTGACTAAGATGGTAAAGGACCTTGAGTTCATAGCATATAAGGACCGGTTGGAGGTGCTGGGGCTGTTTAGCCCAGAGAAGAGATAATTGGGGAGGGAACATGCTGATGGTGATAGATAAAGTATAGAAACAGAGAACACTCTGCAGAGGAAGCATGGAAACTCACCTTCCCAGGAGAAAAATACTGCCATGTTAGCACCCTAGAGCAAAGTCCTGTTTGCCTCATGCTAGTTACAGGTCTCTGAACTTATCCCCAAACTTTTCCTCATTCTCTAGTGCATTTTTCCTTCAAACTCAAATTGGAGTTAATCTGCAGGTGGGGTTATTTCTGTGCATATATTTGTACGCTGTAGGTCTGGTCATTATCTTTGAATTACTCTGCAATTACTTTGTAACTACAAAGCATGGGAATTATAATTATGTGCTGGGGCACCACCTGTTATCAACCCCAATGTGGAAATGTCAAATACAGGCTTATATTTTTAAGTCTTTCTAAGCCATGGTTTCTGTTTGCCATTGTTATCAGAGAGTAGGTCTTCAATGCTTATAAAATCCTATTCTGTGCTCTGCCCACTGAGAAAACACTAGTGATTGCTAGGGCTAACTGGTCAAAATAACTCTATTGCTATCCTAATAATTTCAAAGAATAGGATAGAGCCCTTCTCTTATTTCCAAAATCTTCTAGTCCTCCATTCACCTTACATATAGCTATTTTAAAATAATGTTATCATAAATTCTTCAAAAACATGAGTTTTTGCCCTAAACAACTAGTATGTGCTGGATAAATGCCTGTTGATTGCTTCATTGTTAAAAGAAGAGATCTGGAAGGGACCTCAGAGTCAGATTCAGAGGAACTTCTAACCCAACCCCCTTATTTTACAGCTGAGGAAACTGAGGCCTAGAGAATATGCAGGGGTTACCCAATGTCACATAGGTAATAAGAAATAGAGCCTGGATTTGAACCCAACTCACCTTACTCCAAAGCTGGTGTTATCTCTCTAGTAACCAAGCTGCTTATGTTTCATAAATATTTGACTCTCTCTGCCCCTGATACTACCCAACAATGAGTATTTAAAGTTTATAATATCCATATGTATAATTAATAAATAATATGCATATTAATTATTTGATAATTGTAATTAATGTACACGTATATAAACACTATTATTGTATTATATGTTATAGCATAATTAATACGTAATTATGTATTAATTAACATCATGTCAACAATAATAATGATAATAATGGCTCACTAATGTCATGCTTTGTGGTTTGCAAAGCATCTAACATGTTATCTCATTTAATCCTCACAACAGCTCTGTCAGGTAGGTGATATCCCCATTTTACAGATGAGGAAACAGGCTGAGAGACATTTGGTGACTTGCTCTAGGTCAGACAACTAGTAAATGATTGAGGAGGACTTGACCTGAAGTCTTCCTGATCCCATGTAACAGTCTATTTGCTGCTCCTCCTAGCTGTCTATAACGCCTAGCTATGCTAAGATTTCATACTTTATTTATCTTTATAATTAAAAAAAACCCCACATTTACTTCTTATTTGTCACTCATGAAAATTGCAATCTTTGATTTCCTCTGTCTCCACCCTAATTTTGATGATAAGAAATATGAACAGAAACATCATGTGGACTGTTATCTAATGGGGCAGAACTTGAAAAAGCAATAACATCTGTAGTCGTCAATCACCCATTGTCTGGATTCTAGACTTCCCACCTCAGATCTTGGAAGAGAGGGAAGAATCTGGTCCAGAACAGCTGCATTAGAATCTGAGCCTTGTTTGCTTTCTGACTGGGTAAGTCACTCATTCTCTCTGAAGCTTAGTTTCCTCATCTACAAAGTGGGGTTAATAATACTCCTACTACCATCTCACAGGGATATTGTGTAGATTTGTGAAGGTAGCCAAGCCATAACAAGGTTCTTAACTGCTTTCTGTGTCATGAATCCTTTTGGCAATCTGGTGAAGCTTATGGATCCCTGTTCCAAACAATGATTTTTTTAAAAAAAATCATGACTGAAAGAAATACTAAATTTCAGTTAGAGATGAATGAAAATAAATATGTGATTTTTTTTCCTATCCAAGTTCATAGAACCCCTGAAATTTTATCAAAATACTCCTCAGGTATCTGTGGACCACAGGATAAAACTCTTCCTCCAAATAAATGTGGGTTATTATTCATCACTTCCATCTCTGTTGGAACAATGTAATCAACTTCAATCAGCCTATTCACATTAGTTCTTCTGATAAGATATCAATTGGGTTAAGGCATTCAACCTCACCTTCTTATCTAAGGTCAGTCAACTTTAGAAGCCCTAAAGTAAAAATATAATATTTACCATTATTAAAATTGTCCTCTGAAGGGATGTGGGAAAAGTGGGACAGTAATGCACTGTGGTGGAGTTGTGGACTGATCCAACCATTCTGGAAAGTAATTTGGAACTGTGCCCAAAAGGTTATAACACTATGCATACCCTTTGATCCAGCAATACCACTGCTAGGTCTGTATCCCAAAGAGAGAAAAAGAAAAAGAGAAAAAAAGATTTATATGTACACAAATATTTATAGCAACTTTTCTTGTGCTGGCAAAAAATTGGAAATTGAGGAGATGTCCATCAATTGTAGAATGGCTGAACAAGTTGTGGTATATGATTGTAATGGAATACTATTGTGCTAGAAGAAATGATGAGCAGGCTGACTTTAGAAAAGCCTAGAAAGACTTACATGAACTGCTGCAAAGTGAAGTGAGCAAAACCAGGAGAATGTTGTACATAGTAACAGCAATATTGTGTTATTAGCTGTGAATGACTTAGTTATTCTCAACAATACAATGATCCAAGACAATTCCAAAAGACTTATGAAAAATACCATATGTGCAGAGAAAGAATTGATGAAGTCTGAATACAGATCAAAGCACACTATTTTTCACTTTCTTTATTTTTTCATATTTTTTTTTGGTCTGTATCTTCTTTTACAACATGACTAATATGTATGTATGTTTTGCATGATTGCACATATATAATCTATGTCAAATTGCTTACCATCTGAGGGAAGGGGAAGAGAAAGGAGGGAAAAAGAATTTGCAACTCAAATTTTAAAAAAATGAATGTTAAAAATTGTCTTTACATGTAATTGGAAAAAAAATGAAATATTTTAAAAAATTCCTCCAAAGCTTAGGGTTGGGTGGGAATGGGGGAGGGGCTAAGATAAAACCAGAGACTTACTGTCTAAACATACCCTTAATCTTTTTCCTCCAACAGATTTAGGGGGTTCCAGATGATCTGCCAAATTGGTGGGCCATTATCCAGGCAACTCTCCAATTTTGGAATAGAGGTCAGAAAATGAGCAAATTTTGAAAAACAGTAGTCTATTATGATGTGGCCAAGTGATTCCCTCCTAATTAGATTAATAGACATTTTCAATTCTAGGACAAATCAGCAGAATTTGAGCTTCAGGCTCACCAAAGCTAAGAAGCTGGGTCACGCTCAAAAGCCACGGAAAACCAGGACTAAGAACATCAAAGCCTTAACACAAGGACTAGAGCATCATAAGGCTAAAAGCAAAATCCTAGGATCTTATTGAGGGCTTATCTTAATTAAATCAAGTCAGACACATAGTTCTCAGTTACAAAGCATTGAAGTGGGCTAGGGAAAACCAGTTTCATGAGATTGCATGGGCACAGCCCACCACATGTACGTCTGCCCAAGGGGACTACTAGAGAGGGAGAGCTAAGACCCAGGGAGTAGTTACCTCTCTGACCCACTCTGGAAAGACGACCTTTCCTCTGGAGGAGATACTGACTCTGTCTCCCCATTCAGCACACTGCTTCTCAGATCTGAATGGCACTACCTGCTATACACCCTGGAGGTAACTCTGTAGGTTTAAGGCATCTCTCACTTGGACTGTTATGGGTACTACAAATGGCCCTTAGGGAAAAGGGAAGGGGAACAAAATAAAGCACTAGGCTTGGACTCAGGAAGTCTTGTGTTCAAATCCTACCTCATATACTTACTAGCTGTGTGAATGGGAAAAATGACTTAACCTCTCTGGGCTTCAGTGTCTTTATCTGTAAAATAAGATTAAATCTTTGCAATGAGTTTCTTTCATAGCTTCTGAGCTCCAAAATATATAAGGAAGAGATTAAAATTTATAAAGTTAAGAGCTATTCCCAGTTGATAAATGATCAAAGGATATAAACAGGATGTTTTCTTCTTTTTTCTTTATTTTTTCACTTAATAGTATTATATTTCCCCCCAATTACATGTAAAGATGGTTTTTAACATTCATTTTTGTAAGATTTTGAGTTCCAAATTTTTCTCCTTCCTTCACTTCCCTTCCCCCTCCCCAAGACAGCAAGCAATCTGATATAGGTTATACACGTGTGATCACGTTAAACATATTTTCACATTAGTCATTAAACAGGAAGTTTTCTAAGAAGCAGTCCAAGGTATCAACAGATGCACACCCGTACGTATGTATACATATATATCTCCTTTTTACTCTTTTTTTTTCCTCACACACTACACTCCCTTTGCACTGGCTGTCCCTCATGCCTGGAATGTGTTCCCTTCTCATCTCTTCCTCTTAGAATTCTGGATCTCCTTCAATACTTAGCTCAAGAAGCCACCTTTTACACAGAGAATATCCTATTCACCCCACTGCCAGAGCCCTCCCCCAACCCTTTATCATCTATCTGAGTTAAAAGATTATTTCATTTCTGTATTTATTCCTAATTTTGGGGAAATAGTAGGTACTTAATAAATGCTTATTGCTAGATAGATTTGTTTGATGTATGAGTTAAACTACATGGATGCAATGTGATTCTGTGTTTGGATGGGTAGGAGTGAATAGTCTGTGCTCTGCATTAGTATAGGAATACCCACATCAGCAGTAACATGGGGCCACTGGCATATTGCAATATTAAAAAAATTCCTAATGATTAAAAATGTCCCAAAATGGAATGCGCTGCCATGTAAAATCATGAGTTCCTTTTGAACTCTGGAGCTCTTCAAAGCAGAAGATAAATTTCTGGGTTTTTCTGCAGATGCTCTAGAACAGATTCATATTTTTGATGGGGTTTTGACTAAATGAACTCACAAGTTGTTTCCAAATGTAAGGTCTTTTGATTCTCTAACAAGCAATGCACACAGTTGCAGTGACAGCTTTGGGCACAAAGATGATGAGATTCCTTTTGTAGATCAAGCATCATATAAATATTCACGGAGAACTTCCAAAGGATCCAGGTTGATCTCAGGCCATGAATTCTTTACCTTTTCCTAAATAAAAGCAAAATTAATGGCTTTGCTTGGCCTCACAAGGCAAAGTTGGGAGCCAAAGCTGTAAGTTACAAAGAGAGCAATTTGGGTTTGAGATAAAGAAAAACTTCCTAACCATTAGAGTCATTGCAAAGTGAAATGGGATGCTTTGGGAGGTAGTTAGTTCTCCTTTACTGGAAATATCTCCAAGCGAATGAACATTTGTTGAGTTTGCTATAGTAGATAAACATTGCTTTCTAGGTATGGGTTGCAGTCACTGAGATCCCTACTAACTCTGAAATTTTGTGCTTCTGGGAGAAGTAAAACCCAGAATCTGAAAAGAGAGTGTGAGAGAGACTGACCTAAAAAGGTGTGATGTAGATTATTAAGCAGATACATTCAAGATTGACAGATGATGTTATCTGTATAAATATTTATTTATAGACTGAATATAATGTTTGAGGTTAAGGAAAAAGTGAAACACACTGAACAGAATCTCCTCCCTGGGCTACTATCCATCTGTCTGCTGTCTGTCTTCTTGCTTCTCTGTACTTGCACGAATAAATTCCTTTGAGCCAAGTTTAACTTTATATGCCAGGTTCAAAATAAAGATGAACTTACTGGTATCTGACTAGACAAGGAATGGCTATACTACTTTATTGTAGCAAAGCTTGCTTGTGTCCTGAGAGTTCAAGGTCTGTCAGTCTTTCCATTGTAAAGTTCTCTCTATTTTTGTGGATGTTTAACTCCACAGGAGGAATTTGCTCTAATCTGATTCCTGGGTTACAAAGTCCTCAGTTGGGATAGTTTCCTAAAAGCAGCAATAGCAAAGTAAGCCCACAGAAAATAACCTAGCTGTTGAGGAAGTTTATAGCTTTAGAAACATGCAAAATTCTTTATCAGGTTGGAGGGCCTGATTGACATTTAAAGACATGAATAACACCCTACATTGAGAATTTAATCCAGAATATTGACATGTAGCAGAATATAGGCTCAATAGATATTTCCCCAAGTTTCCAAAAAATGGATGATACCATATTGGTTTCAGTGTGATTAAGTGGCCCAGGTACTTGTTACGTTGCTTAGACATTCAGTGGCAGTGGTAGCATGCTGTCACAATAATTACCTTCCTCTGTGGCAGAGGAGGAGAACACATATGATGCACAGAGTAATAATAGCTGAAAAGTACTTTACCTTTTATCTCATTTAATCTTCTCAACAGCCTATTAGGTTGTGCGTATAGGCTGTATTACTCCTGTGTGGCCAGTGAGGAAACTGAGCCTAAGAGGTTTAAATGAATTTACCATGGATCCAGGTAATAGGTTTCAGAGGCGTAATTTATTTTTTCCTTTTTTAAAATTTTATTAATTTATTTTGATTTATCAGTTATCGCTTCCATATGCTTTTGGGTTTAAAATTTTTCTCCCCCTTCCTCCCCACCACCCTTCCCAAGATGGCACACAATCTGATATAGGCTATACATTTACATTCCTACTAAACATATTTTCACATTAGTGATGTTGTAAGTAAAAGTTAAAACCAATAGGAGGAACCATCAGAAAGAGGAAACAAAACTCAACAGAAGAGAAAAAATATCAATTCAACTCTCATAGTTCTTTCTTTGGCTGTGAATAGCATTTTCCATCACGGGGCCTCTGGAGATGTCTTAGATCCTTGTATTGCTGGGAAGGGTTAAGTTTATCAATATCAGTCATCACACAACATGGCTGTTATTGTGCACAATGTTCTGTTCGTTCTGCTCACTTCACTCAGCATCAGACCATACAAGTGTTTCCAGGTTTTTCTGAAGTCAGCCTGTTCATCATTTCTTATAGCACAATAGTATTCCATTACATTCATATCCCACAACTTGCTCAGCCATTCCCCAATTGATGGATATCCTCTCGATTTCCAATTCTTTGCCACCACAAAAAGAGCTGCTATGAATATTTTTGTACATGTGGGTCCTTTTCCCATTTGTATGATCTCAGAGGCATAATTTAAAACCAAGTCTCTGCTGCACTAAGGTCATTTATGTTCTACTGGGGAAAGATAATATGTACATACACTGTTCACATTAGCTTCAATGTATGTGATTAAGTATTTGGTTGATCCTGAACAAAAAGGGATGGTAATAAATACAGCAGTTATCAGTATTTAAGGATTCAAATAAGCAAACAAAATAGGAACTAGTCTGACTTTTAAAGGGAAACACATTAGGAACATTGTCCAATTAAAATCTGAAACAAAAGAGACAAAATGCTGACTTTTTTTTTCTATTGGAACCCTTCAAAACTGGCATATCCAATAGCAGGACTGGGGAATCTCTCCACTGAATTCTTCCAATTGTGAAGGGCCATATAATTATTCCAAAGATCCCATGTGTAGTACCCACTTTGGACTTACTCTGCCATATCTCATTTGTGATTTATCTTGAGGGCAGCTCCTGTTTAGCAAGGTTTGATGCTGCTATCAAGGGACTTGGATCATAGGAATATAGTCCTAAGAGCTGGAAGAGACTTGAAAGGTCTTTTAGTAAAACATCTTTATTTTATAATTATAGAAACTGAGGCTCATAAAGGTTAAGTGACTTGCCTAAGGCCCCACACAAGCAGTATGTAGCACTATAATTGTGTAAATAGCAGGGTACTTTAAATTTTTTCAAAGCTCTGTCTATCTATTTATCTGTCTACCTATCTATCTATACACAGATACAATATTACCTAATGCCAACTCTGCCAAGATAATATAACAGGTATTATTATCAACATTTTGCAGATGAGGAAAATGAATCACCTAGGGCCTGATCTTTGAGGGATATGGTGCCTCATACTGGATGAATAAGTCTGCTGCAAGATGCCATGACTGATATAATGGCGGTAGTAGCTGAGAAATCCTCTCTCACCCAAGAAGCAAGGCATAATTTCCCTCTCAAGGGCTGGGTTCTTCTTTCTCTTCTCAATTGCCAGAGCTCAGAGCTGTCTCCTGCCTTAGCTCCTTTGACAGCTTGACTGACTCTCTAGAGAGCCTGTCTTTCTTCTTAAGGACCACCAGGGGTGTGGCTAAACCCTCCAAAGGCTAGCCATCCTCTAATTTCAGAAAGCTTGATTGAAGAACTTTTTCATATCTGATAAACATAAAACAACACCAACATTTCTTATCACTTAGATTGGAATATCTTATTATCTCTGTTCACTGGCTCTTATATTCTTTAATTTTATCTGCTGGGCTTGAGGGAAGTCAATCAAGGATGTCCTAATCAACATACATTTTCCCAGTAGAATGTAAGCTTTTTGAGGACAAGGGCTATTTCATATTTGTCTTTGTATCCCCAGGGTCTGTGATAGTGTGTCTAACATAATATTCATTTAAGAAATGTTTGTGGAGTGGAATTGAAGGAGATAAATAATGTGATGTAACTTGAAATGAGGTGAGCAATCTGTAGTAAAAAGTTCGTTATCCAATAGAGGGGTGAGAAGTTTCCTGAAGCCACTTTGTAGCACACAGCATGCTACTTTATAAATATATATGGGAGAAATTTGTCAGTGCCAACTGCTTACTGTCATACCACTGACAAACAAGCAGCTCTGAAACAGATATTGCATTTGTTTTCAGTGAGTTTACAGAGCACTGCTCATCTTCAGAGCTCCAGAATCCATCCAACACTCACTGAATGAATAACTTTTCTGATTTTGAGGAAAAGTCTGGACCTAATGTTGAGGAAATGCTCTTGGGCCCCTAAAGTCTGGAATAGTGTACCATCCTCTTTTCTACTAAAGGGTAGTACTACTCTATATCCAGGCATTCTGTAGGACTTGGAGAGCCTGGGCTGTAATAAGAGGAGTTAGGTTCCTACTTTTCCTATATGTTACAACATATTATTTATCATTTTACCTTTTTTTTTTCACTCCTGTCCTCCACAGAGCTACGGAATAGAAAAGTACTCATTGTATAATATAGATTAGGTATGGGACAGATATTTATTCTCTCCCCCGACCCACATGCTAAATATGAAAGACTCACTGTGAGTATTATTAGAATCGTTTCAAACAGAATTCTCTTACTTATTATACAAATACTATTACCATATGTTGGAAAGCTGGTGCTTAAACTTCCCCAGAACATAAAGAAGTTCTTAGGATGACTAATCAGTTAATTTACATTTCACCTTGGGTCTATGCCCAAGCAATTCCTGGTCCATGTCTTCTGGTAAAACAGGATTGGGGGTAAGGAATACATATTTATTAATCACCTACCTTGTGCCAGGCACTGTGCTAAGTAAATCTCATTCAATACTCACAAGACTACCTAAAGGTAGGTGTAATTACAACCCTCATTTTGCAGTTGAAAAACTAAGACAGACAGAGGTTAAGTGTGACTTGTGTCACACAGCTGGTGAGTGTCTAAGGCTGGATTTGAACCAAGATCTTCCTGATTCCAATCCTAGAACTTTCTCCACTGTGCTACCTAACTTCTAGTCCTCTCCAAGAGTGGCAATCCTCTCCAAGGGTGCTAAAGTAGGTGTTAGGAATTCCTTCCCTGCTAATGCTCAGCTGTGGTCCAATACAATCTAGTACCTTTGGAGCTCTAAAACTCATAAGGTTGCCTACAAGCCTGCACATGTTTGTATTGGCTTAGGTACTCAGTGACTGATACCAGAACAGAACAAATACAAAAGAGAGAGAGCCCAGCTCCATGCTTAGGCTTGCTTAGGAAGGACATGTGCTTTAGATTATATGTACTCATGTTTGCATGGAGACTTCTGTCACTCTCCTCTTGGGAAGCAGCTCAGAATGGTGCAGGCATCATTTGTAACATGAAGGGAAGAGAGAGTCTGAGGGAGCAACCACTTACTTTTGTAATCCATGAAATCAATGGCTCTTCCCTTTGCAGCAATAAGGGGGAGTGGGGTGGTCTTAGTTATCTCAAAGTACAAGCCTTTGGTCTTGAGTCATAGGGCCAGAAATTACCCCAAAGCTGGCAGATGTTTAACCACTGCCTCTCTGAAAGGGAAAAAAATATATAGCAACACACTTTTAAATTTAATCTGCATTAATCACTTTAAGTCTAGACAAAAGAAAACGATAAATCAAGCCCTGATTTTTAGTGTTTGCTGATTTCCAAGGTGTAAATATGCTGAAAATTTAACAACCTGCTCTCCAGCTGCTGAGAACTGGTTCCAGTTTACTCTTTGATGTGACTAATTTTTCTCTCTTTGAATTGGTTGATCAACTACTTCTTAGGGTTATGTCTCTTCCCTCTACAGGGTCCTGGCCCTTCTATTTTAAAGATTGCTAGATTGGAACACAACTTACTGGGTATGCTGAAATGAGGATTCTTTTTGTGTGCTGGTTGGACTGGATGGCTTCTGAGGTGCCTTCCGAGTATGACATTATGTGATCTTTTGATTGTGTGACTAGAAGGGTACAACCTACCCAGTAGGAGCATCCTTGGACCCAGGGTAGTCATGCAGTAAAATGCTATCAACCTAAGTCACAAGAGGCATTTATTGAGCTAAGGACATAGAGGAAGATCACTGAGATGGAAGTGTTTTATTCCTAAATGACCATCCATGTACAATTTGTTATGGACTCCTACTACTCTTACCTGGGAGCTGTAAATTGCATCGCAAGCATGAATGGTGTGCTAGGGGGCCAAGTGGATCTCATTTCTAACAGAGCTGTGTATAAGCAGAGACTCAGGGGCATTCCAGCCTCAGAAAACCTGCCTTTTTGCTGGATGTTGTAATTATAACTATGGTACAAGGAATAAATGATAAATGGGTCTGTGATAAATGAGTATGGTATGAATTATATTTAGAAGCTCAAATATAAACACATCAGATTATTTTGTGCCTGTTTTTTTTTTTTTCTCAGTCCAGGGAAGGAACGAAGGGGGCCTGTGCTGGGAAGGCAAATTGAAGAAGAAAAATTGAAGAGGCTCACAAATGAATAAAAATGCATGTGGAATTCAGATATGCAAATGACAACGCTTTCCTTTTGTACATGCTGTAGCTAGGAGAACAGGCTACAAGATCACAGCTGGAATTCATGCTGGGATCTTCTACAATGTAATATTAGCAGCTACTGTCAGATCATGCACACCCCAGCTGTTCATTTTACAGACACTGCTTATGCCCTTTCCCTTCAGTAACCCTCACACTACCTTTCTTCATCAAGAGAAAGGAAGAAGGAGAGATAGAAGCATCCAGAAATTAGAATCCTGGGTGCAAGAGGGAGGCATGTTTTTAGACAACAGATTTTGTCCTAACAATCAGAATATTTTCTCAGACCTTCCCCCTTCTCAGGCATCAATTCTGCATTTCAAAGGGCCTGCCTTGTCATATGATATGATGAAATTGATGCTTTTATCTTGAGTTTTCATTGAGTGAAACAAACTTTTGCATGGTTTCAGTTCCAGTCAATCTCCTGCTTGATTTTTGCATTTCTTTGAAGTAAACTCGGAGCAAATTCAGCTTATAGGACGACTGTTGTGGCTATTGTTGTTGTTTTTGAGTTGTTTCAGTCATGTCTGACTCTTCATGACTCCATTTGGGGTTTTTTGGCAAAAATACTGGAGTGGTTTGCCATTTGCTTCCCCAGCTCATTTTACAGATGAGGAAACTGAAGCAAATAGGGTGAACTGACTTATTCAAGGTCACATAGCTAGTAAGTAGCTGAAGCTGGATTTGAACTCAGGTGCTCCTGACTCTAGGCCTATTGTACTATCCACTGCACTATGTACCTGCCTAATATTAAGGATGGCTAGCTAGGCCTTACCTAATTTTTTGAGTCTGGCCTGCAAGGATTTCCCTGTTGGGCCATTTCTTTATCAATATGATCTGGATTCTAAGCCACTGTTTTCCATAAATATCTCCCAATGAGTATCTTGCTTGCTTACCAAAGCCTTAGGCCAAGCTGAAGGGAATGATAAGCTCTAGAACCCAAACCCCAGGTACCTGCCTTCACCAGTGACAGGTTTGGGGTCACGCTGGCAGAGATGGGCTTCAAGATGTTTTCTTATATAATCTTGTGATTTTAAAGAAGACTAAATAGTTAAACAAAAACAAAAATAAAAAATGAAGATAATATCCATTATACTTTATTGATTTTTTTCCTCCAAATTGCTAACTTTCTTCAAAGAATGGGACAAGTATCACCTCCTACATAAGGCCAATCCTGATGCATCCAGATCTTAACTCACTCTTTCTCCCTAGAGAGTGAAGTAACTGGTGGTGAAGTGGATGCAACACCAGGCCTAGAGCCAGGAAGACCAGAGTTCAAATTCAGCCTCCAATACTTAATAGCTATGTGACTCTAGACAAGTCACTTAACCTCTGTTTGCCTAGAAGGCAGTTCCCTCAACTGTGAGGTGGAGATCATAATAGCATCTATCTCCCAGGCATACTGTAAAGATAAAATGAAATAATATATGCAAAATGCTTGCTTAGTATGGTTCCGGAACAGAGCAGGTATATAATAAATGCTTATTCTTTTATTCCTCTCTTGAAATTATTATTTTTTTTTAGTTTGATTTCTGGTTTGGATCTGTAATTTCACCACTATAAGGAGGTTCCCTTGAGGAAACTCTCCCTGCCAGTTCAGATTGAAAATTGTTTTAATGTGGTAGATAGAATCCAAGATCTGGAGTCCAGAAAACCTGCATTCTAATCCTACCTTTGACACTTACTAGCTGTGTGACCCTGGCAAGCAACTTAATTTCTAGATTTCTGTATCTTCATCTGTGAAAAGAGGGAATAGATCTAATAGCCTTTAAATGTCCCTTACAAATATAAATCAATGGTCCTAAGATCAGTGCCTGCCTAGGGTCAGGGACCATTCTAGGCACTGGGGATACAAAGAAAAAAAAAATCAAATAGCTTCTGGTTCAGTGGGAAGGGGTGGGAAAGGCAATGATATATGTGCATAAATAAAGATATAACTAAATCAATGCAAGGTAATTTTTGGACAGAGATACTAATGTTGCCTTCAAAAAAGTCAGTCCAATATGAGGGAGACATGGTTAGGTAGGAATTTGTCTAAAAAACTTCCACTCATGTGAAGTACTACATAAGTGTAAGGTATTATTTTTATTATCAAAAGTAACAGATGAAATACAGAAGGGTGCCCCAAAATAGCTTTAACTGTTACTACAAAATGATAAAAGCCAAGGATATGTGACACTTGTACTGTGCCTCTGTTTCCTCATCTATAAAGTGAAGAGGTTAGACTAGGTATGAGGGTGAGGCAGCAAGGTGGGTGCAGTGGATAGAGCACTGTGTCAGAGTTGAAACTCAACCTCAGATACTTAACTAGCTGTGTGACCCTGGACAAGCCAATTGTTGCCTGCCTCAATTTCCTCATTTCTCAAAAGGGAAGAATAATAAGGGTACCTACTTCTTGGGGGTATTTTGAGGAGACAATAAGATAATCTTTGTAAAATATTTATATAAGCTAACTAGATAGTGTGGCAGCTAGGTGGTGCAGTGAATAGAATGTCAGGCCTGGACTCAGGAAGACTCATCTGGCCTCAGATACTCGTTAGCTACATGACCCTGGGTAAGTCACTTAACTGTATTTGCCTCAGTTTCCTCATCTGTAAAATGAGCCGGAGAAGGAAATGGCAAACACTCCAGTATCCTTGCCAAGAAAACTCCCAATGAAAGGACTGAACAACTACAAAGCTAGAGGGTCTCTTTTAGTTCTAAATCTATGACTACATGATAGGCTATGTTATAATGTAAATGTCCTAAGTATATCATTGGCAATTTTTATTGTCTTTATTTTCATTACAGCGGTTCACACTAGAAGAAATGTCATGTTGTAGTATGCCCTGTGTGCCCTGTGTTCCCAGGAATACTCGCACATGTGGAGTGGAGTTGGCTGATGCTTCTTGGCAGAAGGGCATGCAAAGCACCATTTCATGGCTCCAAAGAACCCATGCTTAGCCAGCTGAATTCTTCCATTTCCCGGATCACTGCTCAGCTATTTGGTTCCATCCCTGGTTGTTCCTTGCTTGGCACATCTCACTCAGCTTCTTTTACCAGACTGCTGCAGAGAGCTCCCTGGCTGAAAGATAATGGCTTGGGCTTGACGAATGCTCCTTCCCTCCCTTATTCGATTCTTTTTGCTAAGATTCTCCTCCATTCCCCCTTCTACCTAGCCATTCCTGGGAGACAGCAGTGTAATGTAGTGGAAAAGGTCAATGAATTTTGACTCAGAGGCCATAGGCTCTAAACCCAGCCCCTTTACTTATTACAGTTGGTCCTGATCAAGTCATTTCATGTCTTTGGGCCTTAGTTTCCTTATTTAAAAACTCAGAGATTTGGGACGCATGACCTCCAAGATCCTTCCTCACTTAAAATCCTATGAACTCTGATTGTAAAACCTATTCCTTCAGTATGCTACCTCAGTCAATATTTGGGCCAGGTATAATATGAAACTTTCAATTTAAAAAGGAAGTAAATCACAAACATAGGTCAGTGCCATTCTTGGGTCTCTGAAAATTCTGACTCATATTGGAATAATGTTGCATACAGAGATTTAGAGCTGGAAGTGTCCTTAGTGATCTCCTGGTCCAATACCCTCCTCTTACAAGTGATAGCACTGAAGCCTGGATTCCGTCAAGACTCAACTCAAATCCTGTCTTCTCCAGAAGGCATTCTTCCTACACACTGCCTTTCCTCTGCTGCTAGTGACTTCCTTTTAAGCTTACCTTCCAATCATTCTTTATATGTCTTGTATATGTAGTTATTTACTTATTGTCTCCCCCATTAGAATGTGCCCCCTTAGGGAGCATGGACTATGTGGGGCAGCTAGGTGGGCCTGGAGTTAGAAAGACTCATCTTCCTGAGTTCAAATCTGGTCTCACATACTTCCTGGTGACCCTGGGCAAGTCACTTAATGTCATTTGCCTTAGTTTCCTCATCTGTAAAACGAACTAGAGAAGGAAATGGCAAACTACTCCAATATATCTGCCAAGAAAAGCCCAAAGAGTTGGACACAACTGAAAATGACTGAACAACAAGAAGTGAGGAGAAATGAATGCATAAATATGGCAGGGTTGCTGGGCATGAGGTATGATAGAGTTAAAACTAAATACCTAGGAGTAGTCTCTAGTTTTCCAGGTGCTTGATGACTTCATACTTTCCTGAGCCCCTTATTATGACACATATCCAGGCTTGCCCTATGATTAAAAGTTGTTGCTGTTCCAAAATTGCTCTCCTTCCTGTTTCTCCTCCCTTTTTCATTCCATCAAAACTCCCGTACCCAAGTAGAGCTGATGTTTGGAGGAAAGGAAGATGATTGAATTAATTCTCACTAAGTTGTAATTGCCTGATGACCCAACCGCTTAAATTTCTTAGAAGTATTTTCATTAAAAATATTAACAAATGAAATCTCAAATGATTTTATTAGATAATTATAACAATAATAATTATATCTGGCATTTATATGGAACTTCATATACATTGTTTCATTGGTATTATTGGCATTTTCACCCCCATTTTAGAGATGAGGAATCTGGGCTCTGAGATGTTATGTGATTTGTACATGGTCACGCAGCTAGGAACGACATGAGATCTCTTTTTGATCCAGTGTCTTATCCCTTCTACCCCCCTGCCTCTAATCTCTGCCACAAAGTGAAAAGAATAGATCCAATCAGACTTTAGTAATGCTTTTTGGTGGAGACTCCCCTTGATCACTCCCAAGCTCCTCTAAGGAGTCCTTGCTTTTCAGAGCTCTGTCCTTACCTCTCTTTCTGAATGACAGGTTCTTGAACAGCTCTGTGTGTGTGTGTTAGCACAGGTGTGTAACCTTGTAGCAACAAAGGCTCCAGCAGTGAGTGGTGGGGCTTGGGCAGCAGTTTTTATATCTGGGTCATCACTAAATCAGTTGTTTATAAGTTGGGAATTATCTGTATTGTGAGAGATGGTAAGGGAGAGAAGAATCAAGGTAGTTCTCTTTTCAAAGGGAAAGAATGTCAGGTAACTTTCACAATGTGCGTTCTTAGGTCAACCATATCCATGCATTCCATTTGTTACTTCTATGGGAAGTCACTATGTAAGGTAGGTTGTTCGTCATGGTTTATACTTTGTGGTTTGTCCTTATTTAAATAATTCCTCATTTCCAGGCATACTACCTAGGGGTGTTTTCTTTCTTCCTGAAAATCTAGAAGTTAAGATTGCAGTTCCAGTAGCTGCCACTAGGATGACAGGGACGGTGCCAGCATAGAGCTGTAGGGTGGGGGTCCAGGCATGGGAAAAAAAAACAGAGAGAAGTCATTAATTCAGTAAACATTTATATGGTTCCTACTTAATGGTGGGCTCTGAGATGTACTTTGAAGAGATCCTTTATGGAAGACGTTAGAGAAACAGTGGATCATAGATTTAAAGAAAGAACAAAACTTAAAAGTTGTCAGTCATAAGACCAATAAGTGGTGCTGTGGGAAGTGAGGACCATTTATTTTCACTTCTCCTTTGTGAAAGGAAAGAACTGAATTTTGCCCTGTCTTCCCTCTCTTCAGCCTGTGTCCCTTCTTTTCTCATGGGGCTGAGAGATTGAATTAACCACTTACTTTTTTAGCTTGCATCTATCCTAGTGTGTGTGTGTATGTGTGTGTGTGATTTAATTGTAATTAGATCCTTTCCCTAATTGTCTCCTATTTTATGGAATTTGTATTGGACAGAAAGACATTAATATAATTAACTTAGTTCAGACCACTCTCATCCCCTCCCTCTTCAGAAAACTTCTACCCGGACAGAAGTTTGGCTCTCTACCTTAATTTAAAATTTGTGCATTTCCATCTAACTCTTAGATTCTTTATGTTAGAGGCAAGATCAGGATTCAGGAAATGCTTGGGTTAAAAGAAGGAGGAAGAGTATATTATAGTGCTTGCTACTAGATAGGCGTGTAGAGGGGAAAGTGGGGAAAGATTTGATCTTTTGAAATTTCTGGTCAGTCCTTGAAGAGGATAGTACAACTGATAGCTTCAGCTTGAATCTTCTCTTCAAAGATGCCTACATAGACCTTGTGATGAAAGCAATATTCTAACCCCTTGCTCTTTATTTATATTGGGCTAGTTTTTCCTCAAAAGGTATTGAAATCATCTCTACTCAGATGTTTGGCCAGTGGACCACAATAGGCAACTCAGATGCAGGGAAGCTTTGCTCACCTAAATCAGTTCATGTTGTTTTCAGTGCCTATCTTAATTGAATATCTGTCCCTTGCTATGGGCCAATACATATTTTTTAATAAACGACTGAATTTCTTTTTTTTCCAATATTGAACCTAAACTACCAGGGGACTGATTTGAGTCAAGCTTAGCCCCAAACAGACCAGATGGTCCGCCTTGATCTTTCCTTTCTTTAAGCTTTTCTTTGAGTTTCCCCTTTTGCTGATTGATCCTGCATTTCTGACTCTTTCCTAGACTTATTGTCTAGGGTAAGGCTTTGAAGTGTTCTCATTGCTGTTATTGCTGCTGTGCTCTTGCTATCCCTGCTCCTTTCTCTTAATCTATTCTTTCGGTTGTGTCTCCCTTTTAAAATACCTGAGTGTGTCTCAAAGTCCATTTTCTGGGTCAAAAATTACCGTAGATCAAATTGTTCTCAGGGCTTCAAGGGAATGTTTATTCCTCTGAACTACAAATCCCAGAATGCCAATCAGGTCTCGACACACACACTTATTACCCAACCTCCTTATTTTACATATGGGGAAACTAGGGTCTAGATTAACTATCTTGTATAAAAGAGCATATAGTTATTAGGTGGAAGAACAGAGATTTAAACAAGGTCCTTTAACTCAAGTAATCTTTTTTTGCTGAGCCATGGACAAAAACCACACTGGATGGGAAGGTATGATTAAGTTACAATCCAGGTTTTTTTTTTTTTGAACAGACTACCCTTATTGGAAAGGCAATATGGCCTAGTGAAGAGAATCCTGGAACTGGAGTTAGGAAGACCAGGGTTTAAATCCTGCCTCAGATACTTACCAGCTATAGACTTTGTGCTAAACACACCCTGAGTCCTAGTTTCTTCTATAATATAATGATAATGATAATAATAATAATAATAACACCTAACTCACATAGTTGTTCCACAAATCAAATGAAATGATGTATGCAAAATACTTCACAAACTTTAAAGTGATATGTAAATATTATCCATGATAATGATGGTGATATTGATATATGAATGTAATAAAGCCAAGGAGACCAATGCTCAGAATGGATTGAGACTAGTGAAGAAAGCTTAAGGGGCTCAAGAATGTGGAATAGGAATTGGACCTGTGATTTTATTGGTCTATACCTGTAGAGCCCTAGGATGAGGAACTTCCCTTTTACAATAGAAGACTTTTCTGAAACTTATAGCCTTACATAAATGCATGGGGCATTGAGAGGTCAAGTGACTTGCCCAGGTTGACACAGCCATTTTGTGTAATAAATGCCTGACTTAAATCCAAATCTTTCTGGCCCTTGGGCTCTCCATTTATGATGCAACACTGTTTATAAGAGCAACAAAAAGTCTTGTTTTCTAAATTTTCTTTGACATCCATATTGGGGAAAACAGGAGGATAAAAGGAGGGAATTAGTATTCTTGGGGATAGCTAGATTGACAATAGCTGAGGACAGAAAGAAATCAGTTGCTCAGATCTTAATTTGCAACATGTTTTTTTTTTCTTCCAAGGAAAATGATATTTTGGCTGAAGAGGATGAGACTAATGTGGCTAATGGGGGTTTGATACTCAAGGAGATAGTGGAAAGACCTGTATTTTTCCTTGATGAGTTCAAGTCATTTGGCCTAGACAAATTACATCCTAGGATGCTCAAAGCAGTGGCAGATGGCATAACGGAGCCATTGTGTTTGAAAGATCATGGACAAGCTCAGTGGTACTTAGGATTTAAAAAGAGCACATGCCCTGCTTTTCACTAAAAGGAAAAGAATGAAATTCAAAAATTATAGGTAAAAAGTATGTCTTCAATTCTTTTCAAAATTCTAGACACATCATTAGAGATGACTAAGTGAATATTCAGAAAAGGAAGCAGTGATCACAGAGAGTCAACCTGGTTTTGTGAAGACTAGATCAAGCCATCCTAACCTCATTTCTTCTTTCTACAGGGTACTGTGGGAATGCTATAGATATAGTTCATTTAGATTTAAACAAAATATTTTATAAAATGTCTCAAACTTCTTGTATGCAAGATGAAGAGGCATGGGATAGATATCTGTACAATGAGGTGAATTCAGAACTAGTCCCCAAAGTTGTAGTCATTAATGATGGCTTTATGGAAACTTGGAAGGAGGTATCCAGTGAAGTGTCCAGCAATCTGGGCTTAGCCTGGGGTCAATTAAGATTTTGATGAATGACTTCTATCAATGACTTGATCAAGTCTGCATGTGGAAGAAAGCTGGGACTTATAGGATTCAAAAAAGATCTTGACATGATTGAACATTGGGTAGAATCAAATAAAAGGAAATCTGATAGGCATAAATTCGAAGTCTTTCACTTGAGTCAACAAAAACCCCAGCTTTATTAAATACAAGATAGTAAAGATGTGGCTAGATAGAAGTTTGTCCCAAAAAGATCTGTAGTTTTTGGTAAACTGCACACTTCATATGAGACATCACTATTATGTGGCAGACAAAAGAATAAATGTTGTCTTAGAATGCATTAATAAGGGCAAAATATCTAGGACCAGGAAGGTGATAGTGCTGCTCTGTTTTGTCTTTATCCTTTTTTAGACCAAGTTTAGAATATCATATTCAGTTCTGGGTTGCATAGCTTAAGAAAAACATTAAGAAGCTGGAGAGTTCAAACAATATGCAGTTTGGTCAAAGCAACTGGAGATATTTAGCCTGGAAAAGAGAAGTTTGGGGTAGATATGATAGCTATTCTCCAAGTGTTTGAGGTATTCATACAGAGGAGAGATGAAGGATTCTGTTTTCCCAAGAGTGTACAACTAGGAACAATGAGAATCAGTAGAACTGTTTAGGATTCTATGGGGTCAGGGGCAGGATAGTGGCAGTGACAAAGTGAAGGAAAACACTCTTTAGTTTATTGGCTTTGAGTGTTTAATGTGGGAAGCTATCCCTAAGTTCTAAGGACATTTATCTTGACAGTATCTGTGTATTCCCATCATGCTTTAAAGTACGTGGAACTTGGACCCATGGAAAAGGACCCAACTTTATTTCTTATGTCTTTTTTCCCCCCCAAAATAAGGTCCTTGTTGTTTTTCAGTCATTTCAGTCATGCCTGACTCTGTGACCCTATTTGAGATTTTCTTGGCAGAGATACTGGAGTGGTTTTCTATTTCCTTCTCCAGTTTGTTTTATAGATGAGAAAACTGAGGTAAACAGAATTACATAGCTAGTAAGTGTCTGAGACCAGATTTGAACTCAGGTCTTTCTCACTCCAGGCCTGGCACTTTATCCACTGTGCAACCCAGCTGTTCTAGTCATAGGTCTAGTTGAGTACTAATTGATCTAATTTTTTGTTTGTTTGTTTTTGACTAGATGTGTGTTTTTATCACTGTAGGAAGCACCAAGTGAGGAACTCTTACTACCAGTACAGGTTGGCATCTTTGCAACCAGGCCTTTTCTGCATCCTAATCTAGTTATGTTTTACTCCCCTACGAGTACTCAATGATCCAGCAACACTGGCCTTCTTGCTTTTTGTACAAGATGCTCCATATTCCAGCTCTAAGCCTGTGGCTGGCAGTCTTCCATGGCTGGCATGCCTTTCTTCCTCATCTGCATTTGAGTTCACATGGCAGAGCAAGAAGGCATAGGGAGAAGAGTTCAGGACTAAGAATGACCTCAGCCCAAATTCTACACAAATCCTTTTCCTCATGGCCCCTGCAGCCTTCTCCCTACAAGATTTTCCTTGTATTTTTTTTTTTAGGTATTTTGTATATATGGACATATGGTCTCCCATGGTAAAATAAAATCTCCTTGAGGGAAAGGACTATTTTATTTTTGTCTTTGCACCCCTAACACTTAGGACGATTCCTGGAACACTGTTGTTGTTGTCTCATTGCTTAACCATGTCCAACTCTTCATGACCCTGTGGATTATACTGTCCATGGGATTTTCTTGCAAAGACACTGAAGTGGTTTGCCATTTCCTTCTCCAGTGGATTAAGGCAAACAGAGGTTAAATGACTTGCCCAAGATTGAACAGCCAGTAAATGTCTGAGGTTAGATTTGAACTCAAGTTTTCCTGACTCTAGGCCTAATGCGCTTATCCTTTGAGCCATCTAGCTGTCTGAGCGTAGCTATGTGCTTGGCACATGCTTAATACAAGTTTGTTGGTTGAAGATGAATGCAAATGATTTCTCTGCATATATTTTCTACACATATGTATACATCTGTGTGAGTGCATGTATATATCAATATACATATTCTTTTCTCTTTTCTCACCCCCCTCCCCACTCCAGGATATTCTAGTGTTATATTTTTCCTCAAAGCAGGAAGGACTAATTGTTTGTCTCTGAGTATCTATGTCTATTGTTAAGATAATAAGGTCCAGGAAACACTCCCAGATTTTATTTTGATTTCTCTCCCAAGGTAGCATCCAGGTATCTGTTTCTGGGGCTGGTGAGCCCTAAACCTGGTGGTGGTGGTGGTGTGGGAATTGGGGAGGTAAGACAATGCAATTCAACCGTGCTGCTGAGATTGGTCATTGAGGTCTCTTCCCTGACTCCTGAATGAATCTTTGTGGGAAAATTCTCCCTTCTGCCTTTAAGGAGTGTATTATGCTCCCACAGCCTGCTTGCTCAGACACTTGCCTGCACACACTTCTTAGGAGCTGCTTCCCAAGACAAATAAAATTCCCTTGCAGTATTTAAAAACCAATTACAAGCCCACTGCCTCTGGAAGTAGAATGTGTATCCTCCTCCTCTGCTAGGTACACATATAAATCTGGTGCTTATCATGTGTTTTTAAGGTTCACAAAGCACACCCTCTCTCGTGCTGCTTTCATTATCGAAAAGCAAGCCACTTACTCAGATCTATTTCTACCTCAGTGCAGTGACTATCATTTGGCATGATTTACCTGATGTAAGCATATATCAATTAATTGGATAATGAGCCACTAGCAGGCTTTAGGTTTTACAGACCTCTCATCCTTATTTCCTAATTTAGAGTGCAATTGTGTCTGTAAACACTCCCACCCCAATATTCAGGGAAATTCACTCTCTTTTTGTAATGACATGCTGTGATTTTCTAGTTTAGTCCTACTTCCAAAAATGGGAAAATCCTTTCTGAAATGATTTTCAACAGGAGAGCATGAGATTCTTGAGGGCAGAACCATTTCATCCTGAGTCTCTGAATCCTCAGCTGCTAGCACAGTGCTTGGCATACACTAAGCACTTAATAAAGGCTTTTTTGTTCATTCATTCATTCATTTACAGGGTAGCTTCAGGATACATGGTTGTTACATTGACATGAATTGTTCAGTTGAAGATGTTTTAAAGATTTCTATGGTTTGATCTAGGGAGAGGTCCTGCCTTTTCCAGGTGATATAGATAGCATAGTAGCATGTGTCTGTTTTGGGAGCCGAGGTGCCTTGGCTTATTGGAGCATCTGGCCACTCTATACCAATCCTTGGAATACCTTCAGATTTTGCCACATTAGATATAACAATACAACGCTTTTATATAGCAATTTAAGATTTGCAAAGCATCTATAAATATTATCTCATTTTACCCTCACAACAAACTTGGGTTATTATCTTTATTTTACAGTTGAGGAGATTGAGGCAGACAGAGGTTAAGTGATTTGCTATGATTACATAGTTAAAAAATGTCTGAGGCCAGATTTGAACCCAAGTCTTCCTGACTCCAGGTTCAGCACTCTTTCCACTGTCTCGCCCAGTACCTGTGGTACTTGCAAGGGCTGAAAAGTCAAGTGAAGTCAACATGCATTTATTTTTGTTGTTGTTTAGTCATTTTCAGTCATGTCCAATTCTTTGTGACCCCATTTGGGGTTTTTCTTGGCAAAGATACTGGTGTGATTTGCCATTTCCTTCTCCAGCTCATTTTGCGGGTTTAGAAACTGAGGCAAACAGGGTTAAGTGACTTGCTCGGGGTCACACAGCTAGTAAATGTCTGAGGCTGGATTTGAACTCAGGTCTTTCTGACTCCAGGGCTGGCACTCTATCCACTGTGCCACCTAGGAGGAAAGATGCATTTATCAGGAACCTTCTATTTGTCAGACACTGTGCTAACTCCTACTTAAACTGAGAGCCTTAAGATATGTGAAAAGCTTCTTCCTATTAGAAAATGTCATCATCACATCACCTCCCTACCTCCTCTCCCCCCTTCCCTCACTCCCATACATTGGTCCATTGCTTCTGAGAAGCAATGGCGCTCTGGTTCAGGACACCAAAGTTGAGTAAATTTGGTGTTATTCCATTGAGCTTGCAGGGGAGAAAAGTTTGATGTCACTATCAAATGAGATAATGTATGTGAAGTTTTTGCAAACTTTCAATTGTGATGTGAATGTGGATAGATGTTATAATTTCGATCAGGTCTGCTGATGTGGAAGCACCCTCCTCTAACTCCCACTAGTCTCTCATGATAGAATAGGGATTTGGGCTGTGGCTCTGATTTCACATGTCATCAAGGCATAGGGAAAATATCTCTGGACTGGGAACTGGGTCACCTGGTTTTCACCCCAGATTTTCCACAAACTGTGTGATCTTTTATCAGGCTCTATGCTTCTCTGGGTATCAATTTCCTTTTTTAGGGTGAGGCAATTGGACTAGATCAGTTCTTTAAGGTTCATTCTACCTCTAAATCTATAAGTCTTTGATCTTATTCTTCTGTGCTGTGACTGGATTGGTGAGGGCTTATGGCCTGAAGAGAATTGGAGCTTTCCTGGTGAAAATGTTCCTTGGCACATCTTATCTAGTTCAGGCACACAGCACGGCTTGTCCTGTCACAGGTACTGGGCCCGTGCCATTGATACCAGGCAGCACGTGGTGAATTCTTCGAATCTGATTCTGTATATTCCCACTATGAAAGGGAGACAACTCTTTATGGTCCAAACTAGGACTGCTTGTTTTAACACACTTTTCACTCTTGTGAAACTCTTCAGGGGTGGAGAACCTGCTTCTAGGCCCTACTTCCTTCCGCCTACAAACCCAAAGGGATTTCTAACCTATTCTACTATGTCTTGTTGCCATGATCTTTCTTTCCATTCATCCAAATCCCTCTGCAGAAAAGGATACAGATTTCCTGGTTTGTTTCCTAATATTTTGCTTCCTCTGAAATAAGCCTTCAACTTTCTTTTTTAGTTTGTTCTCATGGTATGTTTTTTTTACTGCCTAATAATTAAAAGGAGTATAATTTATTACAGAGGGGTCAAACTCTGGTTCCCTGGACCACCAGATGCCTGAAAAATCCCCAGTTCCACTAAAAGCAGACACATTCAAGTAGGGATGCTGACCTTGGAAATGCACATGGTGCAACAAATATGCTCTAGGACCTGTTTTAAGTTTGACCCTACTCTCTCCAGGAGCTAAGGTCACAATGGCTGTACTGGAGATATACAAGGGAAATGGAAAAGGAAGCAGGAGAATAAGGGATGAGTTGTGGGGAAGCGTACCTGTCAGTTATACCTAAGGCGTGTGATGCTTCCAAATCAAGGGCACACCTCCCTGTTGCTTCCCCCTACTACATTCATACACTAAGGGTTGAACTGACACTTTTCAAGCAGGACAGGGAAAGGTATGGGAGAGATACAACAAAGGGTGTTTCCAACAACCTCAGGTATAATGGTCCCAGTCCATGGCAAATCACACAATGGCCTTTTAAGGAAAGACTTGTATGGAAATCCTGGGGCCATCTTCATTTCATGCATACACACAATTCAAGTATGTCTGATTGGTTTTCTGCTTCTGAGGATTCCAGAAAGAGAATATTGCAGAGATGGGATGAAGGCATGCCAGGCATGGAACTATGCAAGAAGGGAGTATAATTGGACTACAAACATCTTGTCACATGGAAAAAGTATTACTGCTGTATTTCAAAGGCTTATATCTTTGCCAAGCCTTAGCAGAGGCTCTGTAGCACTGATAACCAGTGTGTTATACCCAGAACATTATATATGTTCCTTCATTTCTCAGGGGAAGAAATTATCTTGTCTTTCTGATTCAAAGGCCAAGCATATTCTTACCCACCTCCATTTCTAATTCCCATTTCTGGCTTAAGGGATAATTTTAATTCTCAGTTTATTTATAGATCAAGGTCAAGGACTAAATCTATACTTTGGATCTTCAGCACCCAGCAGTGTCTCATACATAATAAGTAATGAATAAATGCTTGTCATTGGTGATAATATTCATCCATACTCTAAAACTTCAAGGATCTTCTATATAATCAATGGGTACTTCCTCCCAGAGGGAATCAAGGTGGCACAGTGGATACAAGCACCAGACCTGGAGTCAGGAAGACTCATTTTTCCTGAGTTCAAATCTGGCCTCAGACATTTACTAGCTACATGACCCTAGGCAAGTCGCTTAACCCTGTTTGCCTCATTTTCCTCATCTGTAAAATGAGCAGGGGAAGGAAATGGCAAACCATTCCAGTATCTTTGCCAAGAAAACCCCAAAAGGGATCACAGAGAGCTGGACACAACTGAAAAAATTACTGGACAACAACTTCCTTCCAGAATTGTAACTAGGATGGATTATCCAATGCTTTGTCCCCAGGCATCGAAGTTTAAAGGGTACTGATAGCACCTATACTCCTTCAGTAGCAAAGAAACACATGAACTTAGATCTCCGTTAGTTAAAATAGAAAGTTACCTGATAGTGCATGCTTCCTACAGTCCCCTCTTGCCCCACCAATGGCTACAGATGGGTTCCTCCCTTACCCATCTTTTCTACTCTGATCTTTCCCTCCAATTCCATTTCCTCAGCAGCAGCTTTGTAGAGTTTTAAGACTTGTCTCTTCTCTATTGTTATACTTTTAAAAGTTGATTTAAATGCAAGTTTTGTACTATTGGACCCAGACACCAAAATTACTGCTAGACCTTTGCTTCCTTTACCAGCCCTGTCTAATACTTAGTAGATGGTATTTGAGAATTATTATGGTCAAAAATTCATTTTCCCAATGACAAACTATTGATGAGTATTTACAAATTTGGCTAGGCTAATCCTTAGATAAGATATAGACAATTTATCTTTGAGCCTATGAATGACAATAATAGTGTCTGGAGCTGTCTTTAATGAAATGCTCTGAAATTTCTTGATGTTAATGCAGTAGAAGTCTAAGTTGTATCGGCAATACTCTAACCAGAATCCTCTTGTTTAAATTTGTTTGTTCTTCACATTCTTTTGCCTATGTCCAAGTTTAACCATTATATTTTATCTTTTCACATGCACCCGTTCTTTCCTCCATCCCCATGAAATACACCAAAACTACTCCTGGTATGAGAAGTCAAAGATAAACATTCCCAGAAGCCAAGTTACATCTGTTGCAATAAGATACTGCAGCATTTCCTCATTAAACCCTAAACAACCATTTTCTATTGAAGACTCCTCAGCCACAGCTAAAATAAAAATGTTGACAGCACATGTCAGCATAACATCTTGTCAGGCCAAACCAGTTTTGCTCTGAAAACAGCACCACCTGCAATCATTTTCACTCGTCCTGGTGAAATGGGGGCCATGGTCTTGAGTGATCCAATGTGGCACCTGCCTCTTGTTTGTACCAATGAATATTCTCCATATTAGGCTATCTGCTTCCACTTTGACTCATGTGGAGATTTCAGTACTGCAAAGTGAAGGCTTGTGTGAGACAGGTTACTAACATAACTAATAGAGTGACACCTGGTGGTACACTTTTGGTGAGCTCATTACTTTCAGTTGATGGTAATGTAAGTAAAATTGTCTTCTTGTTTAGTAAGTTTTTATTATGGGGGAAGTTATGACAGAACTCATCAACCTGCCAAGCTTGGTCCTTCCTCTCATTCTCAAGACATAAGTTCTTTTGAATTTCCCTTAATTCCCTTCTATTTTTCTAATTCCCACCAACCTATCCTTGTGCCTTTTGAACTTTACAATTACAGGTAGACATGAAAATCAGGAGCCAAATATAATTCTTGTATGCACTGTAGTTGTAATGTGGCATAGGTTGGGTCCATGTTGTGTTCAGCACTTCGTATATTACAAGATCTTGGCAAATAGTCAAAAATGAGAAAAAAAGAAGAAATTGACATCCCAAGATTATTTGGTTATGCTAATAGATGACAACACTC
Source organism: Phascolarctos cinereus (assembly GCF_003287225.1). NCBI lineage: Eukaryota > Metazoa > Chordata > Mammalia > Diprotodontia > Phascolarctidae > Phascolarctos > Phascolarctos cinereus. The sequence goes on along the minus strand of NW_027555958.1, from coordinate 74,858,414 downwards.
TTTGGTTGTAAAAGATTTAGAGATTGATTAAATGTGAGAGGAGGAGTCAAAGATGACTTTGATATTTCAAACTTGAGTGAAAACAAATATTATTAACAGTAACAGAAAAAAAGTCAGGTTCAGGAAAAGATTCTTTCAGAAACTGGAGTTAGTTTTGAACACACTGATTTGGGAGTGCTTAAGAAATAGCTTTATTGAATTGTCCAATAGGCTAGTAGAAATTTGAGTCTACTGATATATTGTTGTTGAGATTATGGAACTATGCAAGAAAAGTCACTAAACTTTTCATACCTTTTGACTGAGCAATACTATTGGGAGGCAGAAAGAAGAAGAAGGAGGAGGAGGAGGAGGAGGAGGAGGAAGAGGAGGAGGAGGAGGAGGAGGTGGTCACAGAATTTCAACATGTTTGTAGCAGCATTCTTTGTGGTGGGAAATTTTTAAAAGCTACTGTAAATAAAGTAAGTGCACATTGGGTGGGGAATGGCTAAATAAACTGTGGTGTAGGAATGTAGTGAAATGACAAATAAGAACAATTTGAGTAACAGGAAAATGAGTATGAAATGATGCCAGATGAAGAGAGTATAAGTAAGAGAATAATCTTCCAGGAAAGCCCCAGCTACCTGCTTTGCTTTACTTCTTACTCTTGGGCATTCTCCCATCTCCACACCCTTATAAATTGCCTTGCTGCTTCAGGCCTGCACTTTTCCCCTCCCACTTCCCTTCTCTAATTTGAAGCTCTGAATTATGATTAAATAATTTCTGGCATTGTTTTTGGATGGATTGTGTCCATCTATTCCTCTGCAATCACTTTTCATCCTTAAAACCAAACAGCCCTTCCCCAGCTACCAATCCCCTACATGGGTCGCCTTTCACTTTAGAGTGTAATCTCCTTGAAGCCAGGGGCTGTTTTTGATTTTGTATTTGTGTCCTCTGAACTTAGCTTGATTCTTGGCACAGAGTGGGTACTTAGTAAATGCTCATGTACTCATTTATTCAATATAAAAAAGACTAAAATAATGTCAATGAAAATAGCATTAAAAATAGCAGAGCTCAGACGAATTAAAATAAATAATTTTGATTTCAGATAAGAGTGGATATAAGACGCATCTCTTCTCTCGGTAGAGAGGAGAGGAAGTATGGTTTGCAAAGTGTACACTGTCAAGATCTGTTGCTTTGGTGATTGGTTATCTTTAACTTTTTCTTTGTTACATATGTGGGTTCAACTTGTGAAACCAATAGTAGGAAATCACTATAATATAAATAAAAACAGTAACAACCCCAAAGGCAGAAATTTTTTACAATGTTAAAGTAGAAAAAAAGCCCAGAAAGGTAGCTCTGAAGCTTGTATGGGAAAGGTTGCTGGCTGGGGTGTACGTAGGGGAGTCATTTCCTTTTTTTCTTTTATTTATTTGCATATTTCACAATACCATTAAGGGCTACTCGAGGAGCTGGAAGAAAAGTTTCCCACCTACGGTTTTATTTTAAAAAAAAATTTTGTCAGCTGGAACAAAACGCTCGGTAAAGTTTTCCTTGTGCGCGACCTAGTTCTGCAGTATGTTCTCAATCTGGATTTCAGTATTATTCTAAATCATGTCCGTGCCTTCATTTTCTATTCTTTTATCTGTGTACCCTTGTGGGTTTATTGTACACTCATATTTCAACGTGTATTTCATAACTATAACTCTACATCTGGCAAGGTGCTCTATTTCCTTTTCCTTTCAGGATGGCACATTTCAAAGCTTTTGGAAGGCACTAATCATGCATTTTCCCTCCTGCACTTCAGATGCCTGATATAAAGTATGTAGATAGAGATGTCTTTCAAATGGAAAGGTGGGAGATTTTTATGAATGTTTTAATAAGATTGCTTCCTCCCCCTCCCCCAAATCTTCACAGTTTTCAGTGAATAATGGAGAGGATGAAAAAGACTCTCCCAGATGTAACAGTTTTAAGAGCATACGCACATTGTGAGATCGGGATGGCCCGCAGCTATGCCTTTGTTTCCTGTCATATCTCATAAGTAGAAAAGGTATTAAAGGAGATGATGTCTGCTTCTTTGAGAGAGAAGTAGTATTCTTTTTGATCCACTGTCTTCCCAGTCACCCAACATGGCCCTGTTGGGTACTAGGTTGCTACAGGGGCTGTTCTTTGAAAAGTCAGATAGGTTATGTTCCTTTACCCAAAGTCTGGGTAAAGCAAATTTCTTT